>NC_053026.1:499126924-499388730 GCF_003073215.2 Triticum urartu | reverse complement strand
GATACTGATCCGGACGATTCTAAATCGCAAACAGGATACGTGTTTACATTAAACGGTGGAGCTGTCAGTTGGTGCAGTTCTAAACAAAGCGTTATGGCGGGATCTACATGTGAAGCGGAGTACATAGCTGCTTCGGAAGCAGCAAACGAAGGAGTCTGGATGAAGGAGTTCATATCCGATCTAGGAGTCATACCTAGTACATCGGGTCCAATGAAAATCTTTTGTGACAATACTGGTGCAATTGCCTTGGCAAAGGAATCCGGATTTCACAAGAGAACCAAGCACATCAAGAGACGCTTCAATTCCATCCGGGATCTAGTCCAGGTGGGAGACATAGAGATTTGCAAGATACATACGGATCTGAATGTAGCAGACCCGTTGACTAAGCCTCTTCCACGAGCAAAACATGATCAGCACCATAGCTCCATGGGTGTTAGAATCATTACTGTGTAATCTAGATTATTGACTCTAGTGCAAGTGGGAGACTGAAGGAAATATGCCCTAGAGGCAATAATAATGTTATTATTTTATTTCCTTATATCATGATAAATGTTTATTATTCATGCTAGAATTGTATTATCCAGAAACATAATACTTGTGTGAATACATAGACAAACCAAACGTCACTAGTATGCCTCTACTTGACTAGCTCATTAATCAAAGATGGTTATGTTTCCTAACCATAGACATGTGTTGTCATTTGATTAACGGGATCACATTATTAGGAGAATGATGTGATTGACATGACCCATTCCATTAGCTTAGCACCTGATCGTTTAGTATGTTGCTATTGCTTTCTTCATGACTTATACATGTTCCTATGACTATGAGATTATGCAACTCCCGTTTGCCGGAGGAACACTTTGTGTGCTACCAAACGTCACAACGTAACTGGGTGATTATAAAGGAGCTCTATAGGTGTCTCCAAAGGTACATGTTGGGTTCGCGTATTTCGAGATTAGGATTTGTCACTCCGATTGTCGGAGAGGTATCTCTGGGCCCTCTCGGTAATGCACATCACATAAGCCTCGCAAGCATTTCAACTAATGAGTTAGTTGCGAGATGATGTATTAAGAAACGAGTAAAGAGACTTGCCGGTAACGAGATTGAACTAGGTATTGAGATACCGACGATCGAATCTCGGGCAAGTAAAATACCGATGACAAAGGGAACAACGTATGTTGTTATGCGGTCTGACCGATAAAGATCTTCGTAGAATATGTAGGAGCCAATATGAGCATCCAGGTTCCGCTATTGGTTATTGACCGGAGACGTGTCTCGGTCATGTCTACATTGTTCTCGAACCCGTAGGGTCCGCACGCTTAAGGTTTCGATGACAGTTATATTATGAGTTTATGAGATTTGATGTACCGAAGTTAGTTCGGAGTCCCGGATGTGATTACGGATATAAAGAGGAGTCTCGAAATGGTCAAGACATAAAGATTGATATATTAGACGGCTATATTCGGACACCGGAAGTGTTCCGGGTGATTTCGAAGAAAACCGGAGAGCCGGAGGGTTACCGGAACCCTACCGGGAGAAGTAATGGGCCATATGGGCCTTAGTGGAGAGAGAGAGAGGGGCAGCCAGGGTGGGCCGCGCGCCTCCTCCCCCCTGGTCCGAATTGGACTAGGAGAGGGGGGCGGCGCCCCCTTTCCTTCTCCCTCCCCACTTCCTTCCCCCTCCTAGTAGGAGTCCTACTCCTACTAGGAGGAGGACTCCTCCTGGCACGCCAATAGGGGCCGGCCGGCCTCCTCCCCTTGTTCCTTTATATACGGGGGCAGGGGGCACCCCTAGACACACAAGTTGATCCACGTGATCATATTCTTAGCCGTGTGCGGTGCCCCCTTCCACCATAATCCTCGATAATATTGTAGCGATGCTTAGGCGAAGCCCTGTGATGGTAGTACATCAAGATCGTCACCACGCCATCATGCTGACGGAACTCTACCCCGACACTTTGCTGGATCGGAGTCCGGGGATCGTCATCGAGCTGAACTTGTGCTAAAACTCGGAGGTGCCGTAGTTTCGGTGCTTGATCGGTCGGGCCGTGAACACGTATGACTACATCAACCGCGTTGTGCTAACGCTTCCGCTGTCGGTCTACAAGGGTACGTAGATCACACTCTCCCCTCTCATTGCTATGCATCACCATGATCTTGCATGTGCGTAGGAAAATTTTGAAATTACTACGTTCCCCAACAAGGTTCACATATAAATATACTATCTTGGACATCTTTTATAATTGTGAGCACTCATTAAAGTATGATATGCTAAAGAGTTGATGTTGGACAAGGAAGACAACGTAATGTGTTATGTTTTCTTACATCTGAGATAAATTATATTGTTATGGATCATCCAACATGTTGAGCTTGCCTTTCCCTCTCATGCTAGCCAATTTCTTTGCACCAAGTAGAGATACTACTTGTGCTTCCAAACATCCCTAAACCCAGTTTTGCCATGAGAGTCCACCATACCTACCTATGGATTGAGTAAGATCCTTCAAATAAGTTGTCATCGGTGCATGCAATAAAAATTGCTCTTTAAATACGTATGATCTATTAATGTGGAGAAAATAAGCTTTATATGATCTTGTGATGTGGAAGAAATAAAAACGATGGACTACATAAAAAAGGTCCATATCACAAGTGGCAGTGTAAAGTGACGTTCTTTTGCATTAAGATTCTGTGCATCCAACCATAAAAGCGCATGACAACCTCTGCTTCCCTCTGTGAATGGCTTATCTTTTACTTTTATCCTCTACCTTATATAAGAGTCATGGTGATCTTCACCTTTCCTTTTTACATTTTATCCTTTGGCAAGCACAATGTGTTGGAAAGATCCTGATATATATAGCTAATTGGATGTGAGTTTTCATGAACTATTATTGTTGACATTACCCTTGAGTAAAAAGTTGGGAGGCAAAACTATAAGCCCCTATCTTTCTCTGTGTCCGATTAAAACTTCATACCCATAAATATTGCGTGAGTGTTAGCAATGGTGAAAGACTAAATGATAGTTGAGTATGTGGACTTGCTGAAAAGCTCTTATATTGACTCTTTCATATGTTATGATAAATTGCCATTGCCTCACTGACTGAGATTAGAGTTTGTTGGTTCCCCATGAAGTTTATGATTCATACTTGAAATTATGATAGAATTGTTACTTTAGCATAAGAGATCATATGACAATATATATATATATATGTGCGTGTGTGTGTGTGTTGCTGTTCTAAGAATGATCATGATGCCCTCATGTCCGTATTTTATTTTATCGACACCTCTATCTCTAAACATGTGGACATATTTTTCGATATCGGCTTTCGCTTGAGGACAAGCGAGGTCTAAGCTTGGGGGAGTTGATATGTCCATTTTGCATCATGCTTTTATATCGATATTTATTGCATTATGAGCAGTTATTACACATTATGTCACAATACATATGCCTATTCTCTCTTATTTTACAAGGTTTACATGAGGGAGAATGCCGGCAGCTGGAATTCTGGGCTGGAAAAGGAGCAAATATTAGAGACCTATTCCGCACATCTCCAGAAGTCCTGAAACTTCACGGAAGTCATTTTTGGAATTAATAAAAAATACTGGAGAAAGAATCCACCAGAGGGGGCCCACACCCTGGCCACGAGGGTGTGGGCGCGCCCCCCTGCCTCGTGGGCCCCCTAGTGGCCCTCTGATGCCCATCTTCTACTATATGAGGTCTTTCGTCTGAGAAAAAAATCATAAGCTAGCTCACGGGACGAAACTCCGCGCCACGAGGCCGAACCTTGGCGGAACCAATCTAGGGCTCCGGCGGAGCTGTTCTGCCGGGGGAAACTTCCCTCCGAGAGGGGGAAATCATCACCACCGTCATCATCATCAATCCTCTCATCGGGAGGGGGTCAATCTGCATCAATATATTCACCGGCACCATCTCATCTCAAACCCTAGTTCATCTCTTGTATCCAATCTTTGTATCCAAACCTCAGATTGGTACCTGTGGGTTGCTAGTAGTGTTGATTAGTCCTTGTAGTTGATGCTAGTTGGTTTACTTGGTGGAAGATCATATGTTCAGATCCATTATGCATATTAATACCCCTTGATACGTATCCAACGTATCTATAATTTTTGATTGCTCCATGCTATTATATTATCTATTTTGGATGTTAATGGGCTTTATTTTACACTTCTATACCATTTTTGGGACTAACCTACTAACCGGAGGCCCAGCCCAAATTGCTGTTTTTTTTTGCCTATTTTAGGGTTTCAAAGAAAAGGAATATCAAATGGAGTCCAAATGGAATGAAACCTTCGGGAACGTGATTTTCTCAACAAACGTGATCCAGGAGACTTGGAGTGGGTGTCAAGAAACAGCGGAGGAAGCCACGAGGCAGGGGGGCGCCGTCCACCCTCGTGCCCCCCCCCCCCCGTTGCTCCACCGACGTACTTCTTCCTCCTATATATATCCACGTACCTCCCAAACATCCAGGAGCACCATGAAAACCTAATTCCACCGCCGCAACCTTCTATACCCGAGAGATCCCATCTTGGGGCCTTTTCCGGAGCTCCGCCCGAGGGGGCATTGATCACGGAGGGCCTCTACATCAACTCCATGGCCTTGATACGTCTCCAACATATCTATAATTTTTGATTGTTCCATGCTATTATATTATCAACTTTGGATGTTTTATATGCATTTATATGCTATTTTATATGATTTTTGGGACTAACCTATTAACCTAGAGCCCAGTGCTAGTTTCTGTTCTTTCCCTTGTTTTAGAGTATCACAAAAAAGTAAAATCAAACGGAGTCCAATTGACCGAAAACTTCACGGAACTTATTTTTGGACCAGAAGAAGCCCACGGAGTATCAAAGTTGGACCAGGAGAGTCCCGGGCTGCCCACGAGGGTGGGGGGCGCGCCCACCCCCCTAGGCGCGCCCCCTGCCTCGTGGACAGCCCGGAGGTCCACCGACGTACTTCTTCCTCCCATATATACCCATATACCCTAAAAACTTCGGGGAACACAATAGATCGGGAGTTCCGCCGCCAGAAGCCTCCGTAGCCACCGAAAACCAATCTAGACCTGTTCCGGCACCCTGCCGGAGGGGGAATCCCTCTCCGATGGCCATCTTCATCATCCCGGTGCTCTCCATGACGAGGAGGGAGTAGTTCTCCCTCGGGGCTGAGGGTATGTACCAGTAGCTATGTGTTTGATCTCTCTCTCTCTCATGTTCTTGAGGTGGTACGATCTTGATGTATCTCGAGCTTTGCTATTATAGTTGGATCTTATGATGTTTCTCCCCCTCTACTCTCTTGTAATGGATTGAGTTTTCCCTTTGAAGTTACCTTATCGGATTGAGTCTTTAAGGATTTGAGAACACTTGATGTATGTCTTGCGTGGGATACCCGTGGTGAGAATGGGGTATTCTATTGATCCACTTGATGTATGTTTTGGTGATCAACTTGCGGGTTCCGCCCATGAACCTATGCATAGGGGTTGGCACACGTTTTCGTCTTGACTCTCCGGTAGAAACTTTGGGGCACTCTTTGAAGTACTTTGTGTTGGTTGAATAGATGAATCTGAGATTGTGTGATGCATATCGTATAATCATACCCACGGATACTTGAGGTGACATTGGAGTATCTAGGTGACATTAGGGTTTTGGTTGATTTGTGTCTTAAGGTGTTATTCTAGTACGAACTCTAGGATAGATTGAACGGAAAGAATAGCTTCATGTTATTTTACTATGGACTCTTGAATAGATCGATCAGAAAGGATAACTTTGAGGTGGTTTCCTACCCTACCATAATCTCTTCATTTGTTCTCCGCTATTAGTGACTTTGGAGTGACTCTTTGTTGCATGTTGAGGGATAGTTATATGATCCAATTATGTTTTATTGTTGAGAGAACTTGCACTAGTGAAAGTATGAACCCTAGGCCTTGTTTCCTAGCATTGCAATACTGTTTACGCTCACTTTTATCATTAGTTACCTTGCTGTTTTTATATTTTAAGATTAAAAAAACCATTATCTACTATCCATATTGCACTTGTATCACCATCTCTTCACCGAACTAGTGCACCTATACAATTTACCATTGTATTGGATGTGTTGGGGACACAAGAAACTCTTTGTTATTTGGTTGCATGGTTGTTTGAGAGAGATCATCTTCATCCTACGCCCCCACGGATTGATAAACCTTAGGTCATCCACTTGAGGGAAATTTTCTACTGTCCTACAAACCTCTGCACTTGGAGGCCCAACAACGTCTACAAGAAGAAGGTTGTGATCAAGCTCTTTTCTGGCACCGTTGTCGGGGAGGTGAGTGCTTGAAGGTATATCTTTAAATCTTGCAATCGAGTCTTTTAGTTTCTTGTTTTATCACTAGTTTAGTTTATAAAAGAAAATTACAAAAAAATGGAATTAAGTTTTCCTCATACGCTTCATCTTTTTAATATCTTTCGTGAGTATGATGGAAAGTAAAATTGTGCCAAAGTGTTAGAAGAAGAATGCATTAAAATGTTTGGCACTAAATCTTTGAATGATGAGCATGATTGCAATGTTGTTAGTATGAACTCCTTGAATATCCATAGTACTAATGATGATTGCACTAGTTATGATGAAAATGTCTCCTATAAACATGTCAATTTTTGTGGAGTGCATTGGGTTTGCAAGTACACACCAAATAGGGAAGATAGATATTGCAAGAGGCATAAGCATTTAGAAACTAAATTGTTGCAAGAAAGGCTAGATGTTTGTGCTGAAAGATTCAATATTTATCGCCATCCTTGTGAACTTTGCAATGAACATGGTCATTTAAAGCTCCAATGCTATTTGTTTCATGATCAAGTCGTGTCCAAAAATTGTGATAACTTGATTACCCTTGAGCATCATAAAGAGCTTAGTCTTCTTTTGGGTTATGGAGAAATGAAATGTATAACTGACAGTATTTAATCTCGATAAATTTCTTGATTTTGATCTAGAGGAAATTTATATGTATTGTGCGGTGAATTGCATTGAAAACCCTTATATTGCCAATTACATAAAGAAAAGAAAACAAATAGAGGATGAAGAGAATACTAATGAAAGGGAAGAGACTTCCCAATATCCTCATATTATATCTTATGATGAATCAGGTAATGAGGAGGAGCCTTCTATTCAACCAATCTCATTAATAAGGAGCTCCAAAAAGAAGATTAAACCCACACATGATGTGAAGAAGAAAACGAAAAGACGGAGAAGAAAAGGTAGAAAGGTATCTCTCTCAAATAATGTTGCTCCTATTACTCATTGTGATGATGATAATTGCTATACTATCAGTGCTATCCATACTATTGATGATGAGAGTGATTATGCTTATGATATGAAAAGGCCCAAGCTTGGGGATGCTATATTTGATGAAGATGATGTTTTTGAGAATATATTTGCTGCAATTAAAGTTTGTCCCAAGCTTGGGGATGCTACGTTTAATGAATATGATATTTTTAGTCGCCCAAGTTTTGATATGCAAATTTATAATGATGATAGCATGCCTCCTACTTATCATGATTATATTGTTTAAAGTGGATTTGGAGAGGTCATGACTTTATTTACTAATGATTCCACTATCTTGGAAGAGGTTTCAATTGATTATGATGAGAACAAAGTTGCTACTTGTGATGATTATTGTGATGACACTTATGCTATAAAAAGTAGTGATTATATTTATAAAACTTTTCATGATTATGATTACCCTTTTTTGGAACATTACTCTTTTAATGTTGAAACAATTTATAGTGTTCGAGTCTCTTATGATACTCCCACTATTCCGAATGAGAAGAATTTTGCTTCTGTGGAGAGTAATAAAATTTCTATGCTTGTAGATCATGAAAAGAATGTTTTATGTGCTGGTTATATTGTTGAATTCATTCATGATGCTACTGAAAATTATTATGAGGGAGGAACATATGCTTGTAGGAATTGCAATAATATCAAGTTTCCTCTCTATGTGTTGAAAATCTTGAAGCTATGCTTGTTTTACCTTCCTATGCAAGTTGATTCTTGTTCCCATAAGTTGTTTGCTCACAAAATCCCTATGCATAGGAAGTGGGTTAGACTTAAATGTGCTACTCATATTCTTCATTATGCTCTCTTTATGTTACAATTCTTATCTTTTATGTGAGCATCGTTGAAATCATCATGCCTAGCTAGGGGCGTTAAACGATAGCGCTTGTTGGGAGGCAACCCGATTTTATTTATGTTCCTTGCTTTTTGTTCCTGTTTAGTAATAAATAATTCATCTAGCCTCTGTTTAGATGTGGTTTTATGCTTTTAATTAGTGTTTGTGCCAAGTAGAACCTTTGGGAAGACTTGGGGAAAGTCTTTGCGATCATGCTGTAAAAAACAGAAACTTTAGCGCTCACAAGATTTGCTGCCATTTTTTATTGAGAGTGCTATTTAGTTAATTATTTTTTGCAGGTGATTAATAAATAAATTCCTCACGTCCAGCAATTTATTTTAGAATTTTTGAGGGTCCATAAGTTTGTGTTAGTTACAGATTACTACAGACTGTTCTGTTTTTGACAGATTCTGTTTTTCATGTGTTGTGTACTTATTTTGATGAATCTATGGCTAGTAAAAGAGTTTATAAACCATAGATAAGTTCGAATACAGTAGGTTTAACACCAATATAAATAAAGAATGAGTGCATTACAGTACCTTGAAGTG
Organism: Triticum urartu; assembly: GCF_003073215.2. Classification (NCBI taxonomy): domain Eukaryota; kingdom Viridiplantae; phylum Streptophyta; class Magnoliopsida; order Poales; family Poaceae; genus Triticum; species Triticum urartu. The sequence goes on along the minus strand of NC_053026.1, from coordinate 499,380,030 downwards.
GTGTTTTCTTTTCTTTCGCTAACGGAGCTTACGACTTTTCTGTTAAGTTTTGTGTTGTGAAGTTTTCAAGTTTTGGGTAAAGATTCGATGGCCTATGGAATAAGGAGTGGCAAGAGCCTAAGATTGGGGATGCCCAAGGCAACCCAAGGTAACATTCAAGGACAACCAAAAGCCTAAGCTTGGGGATGCCCCGGAAGGCATCCCCTCTTTCGTCTTCGTTCATCGGTAACTTTACTTGGAGCTATATTTTATTTACCACATGATATGTGTTTTGCTTGGAGCGTCATTTTATTTTATTTAGTTTTGCTTGCTGTTTGAATAAAATACCAAGATCTGAAATTATTAAGTGTTAGAGAGTCTTCACATAGTTGCATAATTATCAACTACTCATTGAGCTTCACTTATATCTTTTGGAGTAGTTTGTCATTTGCTCTAGTGCTTCACTTATATCCTTTTAGAGCACGGCGGTGGTTTTATTTTATAGAAATTGTTGAACTCTCATGCATCACTTATATTATTTTGAGAGTCCTAAACAGCATGGTAATTTGCTTTGGTTATGAATTTAGTCCTAATATGATGGGCATCCAAGAGGGATATAATAAAAACTTTCATATAAAGTGCATTGAATACTATGAGAAGTTTGATACTTGATAATTGTTTTGAGATATGGAGATAGTGATATTAAAGTTGTGCTAGTTGAGTAGTTGTGAATTTGAGACGTACTTGTGTTTAAGTTTGTGATCCCCATAGCATGCACGTATGGTGAACCGTTATGCGAAGAAGTCGGAGCATGATTTATTTATTGATTGTCTTCCTTATGAGTGGCGGTCGGGGATGAGCGATGGTCTTTTCCTACCAATCTATCCCCCTAGGAGCATGCGCGTAATACTTTGTTTCGATAACTAATAGATTTTGCAATAAGTATGTGAGTTCTTTATGACTAATGTTGAGTCCATGGATTATACGCACTCTCACCCTTCCACCATTGCTAGCCTCTCTAGTACCGCGCACTTTTCGCCGGTACCATAAACCCACCATATACTTTCCTCAAAACAGCCACCATACCTACCTATTATGGCATTTCCATAGCCATTCCGAGATATATTGCCATGCAACTTTGCATCGTTCCATTTATTATGACACGCTTCATCATTGTCATATTGCTTTGCATGATCATGTAGTTGACATCGTATTTGTGGCAAAGCCACCGTTCATAATTCTTTCATACATGTCACTCATGAGTCATTGCACATCCCGGTACACCGCCGAAGGCATTCATATAGAGTCATATTTTGTTCGAAGAATCGAGTTGTAATTCATGAGTTGTAAGTAAATAAAAGTGTGATGATCATCATTATTAGAGCATTGTCCCAGTAAGGAAAGGATGATGGAGACTATGATTCCCCCACAAGTCGGGATGAGACTCCGGACTAAAAAAAGAAAGAAAGAGGCCAAAAAAGAGAGAGAAAAGGCCCAAATAAAAAAATAAAAATTAAACAAATGAGAGAAGGGGCAATGCTACTATCCTTTTACCACACTTGTGCTTCAAAGTAGAACCATGATCTTCATGATAGAGAGTCTCCTATGTTGTCACTTTCATATACTAGTGGGAATCTTTCATTATAGAACTTGGCTTGTATATTCCAATGATGGGCTTCCTCAAAATGCCCTAGGTCTTCGTGAGCAAGCGAGTTGGATGCACACCCACTAGTTTCTTTTGTTGAGCTTTCATACACTTATAGCTCTAGTGCATCCGTTGCATGGCAATCCCTACTCACTCACATTGATATCTATTGATGGGCATCTTCATAGCCCGTTGATACGCCTAGTTGATGTGAGACTATCTTCTTACTTTTTGTCTTCTCCACAACCACCATTATATTCCACCTATAGTGCTATGTCCATGGCTCACGCTCATGTATTGCGTGAAGATTGAAAAAGTTTGAGAACATCAAAAGTATGAAACAATTGCTTGGCTTGTCATCGGGGTTGTGCATGATTTAATATTTTGTGTGATGAATATGGAGCATAGCCAGACCATATGATTTTGTAGGGATAACTTTCTTTGGCCATGTTATTTTGAGAAGACATGATTGCTTTGTTAGTATGCTTGAAGTATTATTTTTTTAATGTCAATGTTAAACTTTTGTCTTGAATCTAATGGATCTGAATATTCTTGCCACAATAAAGAGAACTACATGGATAAATATATTAGGTAGCATTCCACATCAAAAATTCTGTTTTTATCATTTACCTACTTGAGGACAAGCAGGAATTAAGCTTGGGGATGTTGATACGTATCCAACGTATCTATAATCTTTGATTGTTCCATGCTATTATATTATCAACTTTGGATGTTTTATATGCATTTATATGCTATTTTATATGATTTTTGGGACTAACCTATTAACCTAGAGCCCAGTGCCAGTGCCAGTTTCTATTTTTCCTTATTTTAGAGTATCGCAGAAAAGGAAAATCAAACGGACTCCAATTGACCTGAAACTTCACGGAACTTGTTTTTGGACCAGAAGAAGCCCACGGAGTATCGGAGTTGGACCAGGAGAGTCCCGGGCTGCCCACAAGGGTGGGGGGCGTGCCCACCCCCCTGGGCGCGCCCCTGCCTCGTGGACAGCCCGGAGGTCCACCGACGTACTTCTTCCTCCCATATATACCCATATACCCTAAAAACTTCGGGGAACACAATAGATCGGGAGTTCTGCCACTAGAAGCTTCCGTAGCCACCGAAAACCAATCTAGACCCGTTCCGGCACCCTGCCGGAGGGGGAATCCCTCTCCGGTGGCCATCTTCATCATCCCGGTGATCTGCATGACGAGGAGGGAGTAGTACTCCCTCGGGGCTGAGGGTATGTACCGGTAGCTATGTGTTTGATCTCTCTCTCTCTCGTGTTCTTGAGGTGGTACGATCTTGATGTATCGCGAGCTTTGCTATTATAGTTAGATCTTATGATGTTTCTCCCCCTCTACTCTCTTGTAATGGATTGAGTTTTCCCTTTGAAGGTACCTTATAGGATTGAGTCTTTAAGGATTTGAGAACACTTGATGTATGTCTTGCGTGGGATACCCGTGGTGAGAATGGGGTATTCTATTGATCCACTTGATGTATGTAGCGACCCGACCCGAATGGATCAAGTCTACTGTGCTCCGGTGTCATCCCTGGATCAGTAATGCTGACACCACACAGTACATCGAAGGATTTATAGCAGAGTGGCAATCACACACTTATTACATCGTTGTCTCAAAGAGAACTTATTACAATAAATATGGCTTAAGGCCATCTAATAACGATAACAGCGGAAGACTCGGAAGTTAAATGGGTCCATCAACTCCAACGACATCACTGAGTATAGAACCACGACCTAAAAGCACCTTACTCGTCGTCTGAAAAGTCTGCAACATGAAGGTTGCAGCCCGAAACGGGTCAGCACATGGAATATGCTGGCAATGTAACACATAGAGAGTAATGGAATGAAACAGCTATACTATATGCATATATGGCTGGTGGAAAGCTCTATGGTTACAGTTTTGCGTAAAGCCAGTTTTTCCTTACTGCAAAGGAATAAATTTATTTAACTATCATGGTAGTTGTTAAACATCGAGAATGGTTGACAGCATTCCGATCCCAATTAAGTGAACAATTAAAACCCAACAACATTAATTAGAAGTAACATGATGAGATTCACATGATATTCAAGTACTAGATACTCAAGTTGTCCATAACCGGGGACACGGCTAATCATGATTAGTTTGTTACACTCTGCAGAGGTTTGCGCACTTTTCCCCACAAGACTCGATTGCCTCCGTTTGGTTTCTCGCACTACAGGGTATTTGAGAAGACGGATGACCGAGACACAGTCTTTCAGAAGCGCTAGCACCTTACATGTGGGTAGACCGGTACACCTACTTTCCCCTACATCTGCTAGTCTACCCGTAAGAGTTTGCACAACTTAGTCAACTATGCCAGAGCCCATAATGGCTTGTGGCTGCACACGGAAGTTACTAGCATGAATGGTCTTATGATCCCTTTGAGCCTGGGTGGCGGTCCGAAATAAAAACAGGCAAGTCCTGATAGACATCAGGTGCCTCAATCCACCCAGATGTGTGTTTAAGTTGCCACCTTAGATAAACCCTTAATTATCAATCTCACATCTGTCATGGATATCACTCACCCAATCCACGTCTACTAGCATAGCATGGCATAATAAGCAAACGTAGAAGTAACTCCCAAAGGTTTGATAATAATACAGGTAATAGGTACTACCTCATCTACTTCCCATCCCACAATTTAATTAGATCCTAATCATGCAATGTGAGAGGATTGATCTAATGCAATAAAACATGGGTTGTAGAAAAGGTATGATCAAAGTGTTACTTGCCTTGCTGATGATCCGCGAGACCTAGGGTTTCGAAGTAACAAGCGGCGCAATCCGGGTGATCTATCGCAGACAAACAACAAGCACACAATAAGTACTCATCTAATGCACAGGTAAAACTCGAACAAGAGAACGAACCAGAGAGTTCAACTTAAGAACTCCGGTTGCAAAGAAAGAAAAATCGAACCGAACAAAGAAACGGAAAACAAACGGCGGAAGAAAACAACTCGGTTCTAGCAAGTTGAAACTAGGTCAAATTTTACTGTAGCAAAGGCTTGTTCAAGTTGATTAGACGGAACGACGGTTTCGAGATGAAACTCCAGGCGCTTGAATCACCTGATTCCGATAAACGAGCGGGAAGAAAGACTAGAACGAAGATCGGATCTGAGATCGCGATCGCGGAATAAATCCGACAAAAAGAAAGAGACGAACGGTTAAACGAACGGGCGTCGTTAACCGGGAAAAATCGGTGATCACGTCCGTTGAGATGAACGGTCCGAAAGAAGAACGAAAACCGATCTAGGGTTTTCGAAAAAGAAACCGAAAAGAAAAACCGGAAAGAAAACGGAAAGAAACGGAACGGTCCTTTTAAGAAAAACCGAACTGGGGAAAGAAAAAGAGGCGCAGCGCGGGGCTACCTCCGGCGGCGGCGGTGGCGTGGCTAAGGCGGCTATAGGCGGCGGCGGCTTAAGGCGGCGGCGGCGGCTTAAGGCGGCGGCGGGCTTGGGGCTTGGGGTGGTGGTGCGGAGAGGGGGGGTTATGGGGTTATTTATATAGGTGTGGGGGGGTTTCTTGGGGGAGGGGGCAAGCAAGAGGGGGAGGGGCGGCGGCCTAGAGTCCTTCTAGGACTCGGCTTGGGGCGGCGCAAGGCAGGCGGCGGGGCTGGCGGCTGCGCCTAGCGCACGGGGCGGCTGGGCCGGCCGGCTGGGCCCTTGGCCCAGGCAGGCGCTGCGGTCTCCTTTTTTTTAAACGGTTACTCGCGCAGAAAAACAAAAGAAAAGAAAACTAAACGAACTCTGAAAAATCTAAAGTAAAATTTCCCCGACTCCTAAAAATGAGTCGAACAAAATGAACTTTCCTCCGGACCTAGATGCAATTTTGGAAACACGCATTTTTCCCTATCCAAATAAAATGCAAATAAACACCGAAAAACCAAAATTTGATTTATTCATTAAATCTTCATTTTTCCTAAATTTGGGAAAAGTCATATTATTTCCCTCTCTCATATTTTGATATTGGAAAAATAATTGAAGATGAAATAAATAAATCAAATGATCCTCTTTTCAAATTTGAGAAAACTCTCAAATATGAAAATAACGAAATCTCCAACTCTCTCCGAAGGTCCTTGAGTTGCGTGAAATTTCTAGGATCGACCAAAATGCAAGAAAACATGCTATGCATGATGATCTAGTGTATAACATTCCAAATTGCAAATTTGGGATGTTATAATGTATGTTTTGGTGATCAACTTGCGGGTTCCGCCCATGAACCTATGCATAGGGGTTGGCACACGTTTTCGTCTTGACTCTCCGGTAGAAACTTTGGGGCACTCTTTGAAGTACTTTGTGTTGGTTGAATAGATGAATCTGAGATTGTGTGATGCATATCATATAATCATACCCATGGATACTTGAGGTGACATTGGAGTATCTAGGTGACATTAGGGTTTTGGTTGATTTGTGTCTTAAGGTGTTATTCTAGTACGAACTCTAGGATAGATTGAACGGAAATAATAGCTTCGTGTTATTTTACTCCGGACTCTTGAATAGATCGATCAGAAAGGATAACTTTGAGGTGGTTTCGTACCCTACCATAATCTCTTCGTTTGTTCTCCGCTATTAGTGACTTTGGAGTGACTCTTTGTTGGATGTTGAGGGATAGTTATATGATCCAATTATGTTATTACTATTGAGAGAACTTGCACTAGTGAAAGTAGAACCCTAGGCCTTGTTTCCTAGGATTGCAATACCGTTTACGCTCACTTTTATCATTAGTTACCTTGCTGTTTTTATATTTTAAGATTACAAAAACCATTATCTACTATCCATATTGCACTTGTATCACCATCTCTTCGCTGAACTAGTGCACCTATACAATTTACCATTGTATTGGGTGTGTTGTGGACACAAGAGACTCTTTCTTATTTGGTTGCAGGGTTGTTTGAGAGAGACCATCTTCATCTACGCCTCCCACGGATTGATAAACCTTAGGTCATCCACTTGAGGGAAATTTGCTACTGTCCTACAAACCTCTGCACTTGGAGGCCCAACAACGTCTACAAGAAGAAGGTTGTGTAGTAGACATCAGGCCTCTCCGATGATGTGTGAGTAGTTTACTTCAGACCTACGGGTCCATAGTTATTAGCTAGATGGCTTCTTCTCTCTCTTTGGATCTCAATACAAAGTTCCTCGATCTTCTTGGAGATCTATTTGATGCAATCTTCTTTTGCGGTGTGTTTGTCGAGATCGTACGAACTGTGGGTTTATGATCCAGATTATCTATGAACAATATTTGATTCTCCTCTGAATTCTTTTATGTATGATTGGTTTATCTTTGCAAGTATCTTCGAATTATCAGCTTGGATTGGCCTACTAGATTGATCTTTCTTGCAATGGGAGAAGTGCTTAGCTTTGGGTTCAATCTTGCGGTGTCCTGATACATCCATTTTGCATCATGCTTTTGTATCGATATTTATTGCATTATGGGCTGTTATTACACATTATGTCACAATACTTATACCTATTCTCTCTTATTTTACAAGGTTTACATAAAGAGGGAGAATGCCAGCAGCTGGGATTCTGGGCTGGAAAAGGAGCAAATATTATAGACCTATTCTGCACAGCTCCAAAAGTCCTGAAACTTCACTGAAGACGTTTTCAGAATATATAAAAATACTGAGTGCAAGAAGTTCACCAAGGGGGCCACACCCTGCCCACGAGGGTGGGGGCGTGCCCCCTACCTCGTGGGCCCCCTGGTGGCCCTCCGATGTCCATCTTCTGCTATATGAAGTCTTTCGATGAGGAAAAAATTATAAGCCATCTCCTCGGACGAAACTCCGCCGCCACGAGGCGGAACCTTGGTGGAACCAATCTAGGGCTCCGGCAGAGCTGTTCTGCTGGGGAAACTTCCCTCCGGGAGGGGGAAATCATCGCCATCGTCATCACCAACGCTCCTCTCATCAGGAGAGGGCAATCTTCATCAACATCTTCACCAGCACCATCTCCTCTCAAAACCCTAGTTCATCTCTTGTATGCAATTCTTGTCTCCAAGTCCGGGATTGGTACTAGTAGGTTGCTAGTAGTGTTAATTACTCCTTGTAGTTGATGCTAGTTGGTTTATTTGGTGGAAGATCATATGTTCAGATCCTATATGCATATTAATACCCCTCTGATTATGAACATGAATGTGCTTTGTAAGTAGTTACGTTTGTTCCTGAGGACATGGGAGAAGTCTTGCTATTATTAGTCATGTGAATTTGGTATTTGTTCGATATTTTGATGAGATGTATGTTGTGTCTCCTCTAGTGGTGTTATGTGAACGTCGACTACATAACACTTCACCATTATTTGGGCCTAGAGGAAGGCATTTGGAAGTAGTAAGTAGATGATGGGTTGCTAGAGTGACAGAAGCTTAAACCCTAGTTTATGCGTTGCTTCGTAAGGGGCTGATTTGGATCCATATGTTTCATGCTATGGTTAGGTTTACCTTAATACTTTTGTTGTAGTTGCGGATGCTTGCAATAGAGGTTGATCATAAGTGGGATGCTTGTCCAAGTAAGGACAGTACCCCAAGCACTGGTCCACCCACATACCAAATTATCAAAGTACCGAACGCGAATCATATGAACGTGATGAAAACTAGCTCAACGATATTCCCATGTGTCCTCGGGAGCGCTTTTCTCTATATAAGAGTTTGTCCAGGCTCGTCCTTTGCTACAAAAAGGATTGGGCCACGTTGCTGCACTTTATTTACTTTTGTTACTTGTTGCTCGTTACAAATTATCCTATCACAAAACTATCTGTTACCACTTATTTCAGTACTTGCAGAGAATACCTTGCTGGAAACTGCTTATCATTTCCTTCTGCTCCTCGTTGGGTTCGACACTCTTACTTATCAAAAGGACTACGATAGATCCCCTATACTTGTGGGTCATCAAGACTCTTTTCTGGCGCCGTTGCCGGGGAGTGAAGCGCCTTTGGTAGTTGGAATTTGGTAAGGAAAATTTTATATAGTGTGCTGAAATTTACTGTCACTTGTTATTATGGAAAGTAATCCTCTGAGGGGACTGTTCAGGGTATCCTCACCCCGACCAGTAGAGCAAAGAGTTGCTCCTCAACCTACTGAACCTACTGAAAATGAAAATGTCTGCTTTGAGATTCCTTCGGGTATGATAGAAAAACTGCTAGCTAATCCTTTTACAGGAGACGGAACAATTCATCCTGATGAGCACCTAATATATGTGGATGAAGTTTGTGGATTATTTAAACTTGCAGGTGTGCCCAGAGATGTTATCAAGAAGAAGGTCTTCCCTTTATATTTGAAGGGAGATGCATCAACATGGTATAGGCTATGTGATGATACGGGGTCATGGAACTACAAACGATTGAAATTGGAATTTCATCAGAAGTTTTAACCTATGCATCTTGTTCATCGTGATCGCAATTATATATATAATTTTTTGCCTCACGAAGGAGAAAGCATCGCTCAAGCTTGGGGGAGGCTTAAATCAATGTTATATTCATGCCCCAATCATGAGCTCTCAAGAGAGATGATTATTCAAAATTTATATGCTTGGCTTTCTCATAACAATCACACCATGCTCGATACTTCTTGTGCTGGCTCTTTTATGACGAAGACTATTTAATTCAAATGGGATTTATTGGAAAGAATTAAATGCAACTCTGAAGATTGGGACCTCAGCAAAGGTAAGGAGTTAGGTATGACACCTAAGTTTGATTGTGTTAAATATTTTATGGATACCGATGTTTTCCGTAAATTTAGCACTAAATATGGACCTGACTCTGAGATAGTAGCTTCTTTCTGTGAATCTTTTGCTACTTATGTTGATCTCCCCAAGGAGAAGTGGTTTAAATATCATCCTCCCATAGAAGTAAAAGTAGTTGCACCTATTAAAGTTGAAGAAAAGACTATCACTTATAATGATCCTATTGTTCCTACTTCTTATGTTGAGAAACCACCTTTCCCTGTTAGGATAAAGGATCATGCTAAAGCTTCAACTGTGGTTCGTAAAAGAAATATTAAAACTTATACACCTTCTGAGAAAATTAAAGTTGAACCTGATATTGCTATTGTTAAAGATCTCTTGTCTGATAATATTGATGGGCATGTTATTCATTTCCTTGATGAGACTGCTAGAATTGCTAAACCTTGTGCTAAAGATAAAAATAGACCTGTGGTAGGCATGCCTGTTATTTCTGTTAAAATAGGAGATCATTGTTATCATGGCTTATGTGATATGGGTGGTAGTGCTAGTGCAATACCTTACGACTTATACAAAGAAATTATGCATGATATTGCACCTGGTGAGATAGAAGATATTGATGTCACAATTAAACTTGCCAATAGAGATACTATTTCACCAATGGGAATTGTTAGAGATTGTAGCGACCTGACCCGAATGGATCACGTCTACTGTGCTACGGTGTCATCCCTGGATCAGTAATGCTGACACCACACAGTACATCGAGGTTTTATAGCAGAGTTGCAATCACACACTTATTACATCGATGGCTCAAAAAGAACTTATTACAATAAATATGGCAGAAGGCCATATAATAACGATAACAGCGGAAGACTTGGAAGATAAATGGGTCCATCAACTCCAGCGGCATCACTGAGTATAGAACCACGACCTAAACGCACCTCAATCGTCGTCTGAAAAGTCTGCAACATTAACTTTGCAGCCCGAAAACGGGTCAGCACATGGAATATGCTGGCAAAGTAACACATAGAGAGTAATGGAATGAAACAGCTATACTACATGCATATATGGCTGGTGGAAAGCTCTATGGTTACAGTTTTGCGTAAAGCCAATTTTTCCCTACTGCAAAGGAATAAATTTATTTAACTATCATGGTGGTTGTGAAACATTGAGAATGGTTGACAGCATTCTCAATCCCAATTAAAAGTAATTAAAACCCAATAACATTAATTAGAAGTAACATGTTGAGATTCACAATGATATTCAAGTACTAGATACTCAAGTTGTCCATAACCGGGGACACGGCTAATCATGATTAGTTTGTTACTCTGCAGAGGTTGCGCACTTTTCCCCACATGACTCGATCGCCTCCGTTTGATTTCTCGCACTACATGGTGTTTGAGAAACGGATGACCGAGACATAGTCTTTCAGAAGCACTAGCACCTTACATGTGGGGTAGACCGGTACACCTACATCCCCTACATCTGCTAGTCCACCCCGTAAGAGTTCGCACAACTTAGTCAACTATGCCAGAGCCCATAGTAGCATGTGGCTGCACACGGAAGTATTTAGCATGAATTATCTTATGATCCCTTTGAGCCTGGGTGGCGGTCCAAAAAAAACAGGCAAGTCCTGATAGACATCAGGTGCCTCAATCCACCCAGATGTGTTTTTAAGTTGCCACCTTAGATAAACCATTAAAATTATCAATCTCACATCTATCATGGATATCACTCACCCAATCCACGTCTACTAGCAAAGCATGGCATAATAAGCAAACGTAGAAGTAACTCCCAAAGGTTTCATAGTAATACAGGTAATAGGTACTACCTCATCTACTTCCCATCCCACAATTTAATTAGATCCTAATCATGCAATGTGTGAGGATTGATCTAATGCAATAAAACTGGGTTGTAGAAAAGGTATGATCAAAGTGTTACTTGCCTTGCTGATGATCCGCGAGTCCTAGGGTTTCGAAGTAACAAGCGGCGCAATCCGGGTAATCTATCGCAGACAAACAACAAGCATACAATAAGTACTCATCTAATGCACAGGTAAAACTCGAACAAGAGATCGAACCAGGTAGTTCAACTTAAGAACTCCGGTTGCAAGAAAGAACGAAAAACAAACGGCGGAAGAAAACAACTCGGTTCTAGCAAGTTGAAACTAGGTCAAAATTTTACTGTAACAAAAGCTTGTTCAAGTTGATTAGACGGAACGGCGGTTTCGAGACGAAACTCCACGCGCTTGAATCACCTGATTCCGATAAACGAGCGGAAAAATAGACTAGGAAGAAGATCGGATCTGAGATCGCGATCACGGAATAAATCCGACGAAAAGAAAAAGAAGAACGGTTAAACGAACGGACGTTCGTTAACCTAGAAGAATCCGGTGATCACGTTCGTTAGGACGAACGGTCCGGCAAACGGTCCAAAGGCAACTAAATCGGAGAAGAAAACGAATCCGATCTAGGGTTTCGGAGAAGAAAAACCGATCGAAAAACTGATCTAGAAAACCGGAACGGTTTAGAGAAGAAAAGAATCGGAACGATTAGAAGAAAATGATCTGAGGAAAAGAATAGATGTAGCGCGGGGCTACCTTGGCGAGGTCTCCGGTGAACGGGGCTCCGGTGGCGTCGGCGTAGGGCGGCGGCGTGGGCAAGGTGCGGCGGCGGCGCGGGTGTGGGGCGGCGGCGGTAAGGTGCGACGGCGGCGCGGGGTGTGGGGCGGCGGCGGCAAGGTGCGGCGGCGACGCGGGGTGTGGGGTGGCGGCGCGGGTGAGACGGCGCGGCGGCGGTGACGCAGGGCGCGGTGTGATGCGGCGCGGCGGCGGTGACGCAGGGCGCGGTGTGATGCGGCGCGGCGGCGGTGCAAGGCGCGGTGTGGAGGAGAGCTTTGATTTGATGTGTTTAGAGGGGGGGGTGCTTGGGTATTTATATTGGGGAGGGGAGGGGTTTACTTGGGGTAGAGGACAAGGAATTAGAATAGGAGTAGGAAAGATCTAGAAAATAAACGGAGTAGGACTAAAGAAAACGAAATAAGGAAAAGGGGACAAGGGGCGCCCTAGAATCCTAAAAGGATACGGTCCTAGCAAGAGGCGGCGGCGGCCGACCGGCTCCTGGCTCGGCGCCTGGCGCCTGGGAGCGCGGCGGTAGGTGGCTTGGCTTGGGCCTTTGGCCCAAGGCGCTGCTCAATTTTTTTTTAAATAGTTTCCTCGCGCAGAAAAAAAAACAAAAAGGGATCTAAACGAACTCCGAAAAATCTAAAGTAAATTTTCCCCGACTCCTAAAAATGAGCCGAACAAAATGAACTTTTATCCGGACCTAAAATGCAATTTTTGAAAACGCGCATTTTTCCCTATCCAAATAAAATGCAAATAAACACTGGAAAGCAAAATTGATCTATTTATTATATCTTCATTTTTCCTAAATTTGGGAAAGTCATATTATTCCCTCTCTCATATATTTTGACACCGGAAAATTTATTGAAGATAAAATAAATAAATGAATTGATCCTATTTTTCAAAATTCGAGAAAACTCTCAAATATGAAAATAACGAAATCTCCAACTCTCTCCGAGGGTCCTTGAGTTGCGTGAAATTTCTAGGATCAACCAAAATGCAAGAAAATATGATATGCATATGATCTAGTGTATAACATTCCAAATTGAAAATTTGGGATGTTACAAACCTACCCCCCTTAAGATGAATCTCGCCCTCGAGATTCGGGTTGGCTAGAAAATAGGTGAGGGTGGTCTTTGAGCAAATCTTCTTCTCTCTCCCAGGTGGCTTCATCCTCTGAATGGTGGTTCCACTGAGCTTTGCAAAACTTGATAACCTTGCTGCGAGTAACTCTGCTGGCATAATCGAGAATCTTGACTGGCTTCTCCTCATATGTTAGGTCATCCTTTAACTGAATTGCTTCTAATGGCACTGTATCTCTTAGCGGTACCTCCGCCATCTCGGCGTGACATCTCTTCAGCTGAGAAACATGGAATACATCATGAACTCCTGACAGTCCTTCTGGTAGTTCCAACTTATAAGCGACTTCTCCCATACGTTTCACGATATTAAATGGTCCAACGAAACGCGGTGCTAACTTTCCCTTAACTCCAAAGCGCTTAACTCCTCGAAGTGGGGATACTCGAAGGTAAACTCTGTCTCCGGTTTCGTAAACTATCTCCTTGCGTTTAGAATCTGCATAGCTCTTCTGCCTGGACTGGGCTACCTTGAGCCTATCGCGAATCAACTTAACCTTCCGTTCTGACTCCTTAATCAAATCTGGTCCAAAGAATTGACGGTCTCCAACTTCGTTCCAGGACAACGGTGTCCTGCACCTCCTTCCGTATAAAGCTTCGAAAGGGGCCATCTTCAAACTGGTTTGGTAACTGTTGTTATAAGAAAACTTCCGCATACGTCAAGTTTTCGTCCCAACTTGATCCATAATCTAGTGCACAAGCTCTCAGCATATCTTCCAAAATCTGATTGACTCTCTCGGTCTGTCCATCTGTCTGCGGATGAAAAGCTGTGCTGAACTCTAGTCTGGTTCCTAAAGTTTCATGCAACTGATTCCAAAACTTTGAGGTAAATTGGGTTCCTCTATCTGATACGATACTTCTCGGAACTCCATGCAAACAAACGATTCTAGTCATGTATATCTTTGCCAACTTAGCACTGGTGTAAGTGGTCTTAACTGGAATGAAATGTGCTACCTTCGTCAAACGATCAACTACTACCCATATCGAGTCATATCCGGCTTTTTTCCTGGGTAGCCCTGTGATAAAATCCATGCCTATCTTATCCCACTTCCATTCGAGTATCGGCAGTGGTTGTAACAATCCTGCTGGCTTTTAATGTTCCGCTTTTACTCTCTGACATACGTCACAAACTGCTACATGTGCTGCAATATCCTTCTTCATTCCGGTCCACCAGAATGTTTCCTTTAAATCCAAATACATCTTGGTATTCCCTGGGTGAATCGAATATGGTGAATTATGTGCCTCCTGCAAAATCAACTTCCTGATCTCCGGGTCATTGGGCACATAAACACGGTCCTCAAACCATAGGGTATCGTGCTCATCCTCACGAAATCCCTTTGCATTTCCTTTGCTAAGTTTCTCCTTTATAGCAGCAATCTCCTTGTCAGATTTCTGAGCTTCTCTGATCTTATCCATCAATTTTGACTGAATCTCCAATGCTGCTACATAGCCTCTCGGAACTATTTCCAAGCATAGCTCACGAAGGTTTTCTGCTAATTCCTTTGGTATTTTCCCCGTCACTAGGGTATTGACATGGCTCTTACGGCTCAATGCGTCAGCTACTACATTAGCCTTTTCCGGGATGATAATGCAATCTCATGTCATAATCCTTGATGAGCTCCAACCATCTCCTTTGTCGGAGGTTCAACTCCTTCTGCGTGAAAATGTACTTCAAACTCTTGTGATCCGTGTACACCTCACAATGATTTCCAATGAGGAAATGTCTCCACGTTTTCAACGCATGCACTACGGCTGCTAACTCCAAATCATGTGTGGCATAATTCAACTCATGGGGCTTCAGTTGTCGTGATGCATACGAAACAACTCTCCCTTCCTGCATAAGCACTGCTCCAAGTCCTCGACGTGAAGCGTCGCAATACACCTCATAATCCTTGGTCTGATCTGGCAAAATCAATACCGGTGAGGTAACCAAAAGTTTCTTCAACTCCTGGAAACTAGCCTCACACTCCTCAGTCCATTTGAACTTAGTTTCCTTCTTCAACAACTCCGTCATAGGCTTCGCAATTTTTGAGAAATTCTCAATGAATCTCCGGTAGTATCCCGCGAGTCCAAGAAAACTCCGGATCTCTCCAACTGTTGTTGGTGCTTCCCATTCGGTTACGGTCTCAACCTTTGTGGGGTCAACTGCTATACCTTCTCCGGATATAACGTGTCCGAGGAATCCAACTTCCTTCAACCAAAACTCACATTTGCTGAATTTGGCATATAACTGATGTCACGTTAATTTCTCCAAAACCAAACGCAAATGTTCCTTATGCTCCTCTTCATTCTTTGAATAAACTAGGATGTCATCAATGAACACTACGACGAACTTATCCAAAAACTCCATAAACACTTTGTTCATCAGGTTCATAAAATAGGCAGGTGCGTTAGTCAATCCAAATGACATAACGGTATACTCATACAGTCCATATCTTGTGGTGAATGCTGTCTTAGGTATGTCCTGCTCTTGAATCTTCAACTGATGGTACCCTGATCGCAAATCGACCTTGGAAAACACTTTAGCTCCTTGCAATCGATCAAACAGATCGTTGATCATTGGCAGTGGGTACTTGTTCTTGATGGTTACTTCATTCAATCCCCGATAACCTACAACCATCCTTAATGATCCATCCTTCTTTTCCACTAGAAGTACAGGTGATCCCCAAGGTGAAGAACTTGGGCGAATGTAACCTTTATCCAATAACTCCTTAATCTGATTCTTAATTTCCACCAAATCCTTTGCTGGCATCCGGTACGGTCGCTTCGATATTGGGCCTGTACCTGGCAATAACTCAATCAAAAACTCAATGTCTCTATCCGGTGGCATGCCTGGTAATTCCTCAGGAAATACATCAGGAAAATCCTTTACCACTGGTACTTCCTCCTGCACAACTCCTGATAAGCAATTCACTTGTGTCCTGTTTGGCACATGCCGGGATACATACTTGATCCTTCTTCCTTCTGGTGTGGTAAGCAAAATTGTCTTACTGGCGCAATCGATGTTTCCTCCATACATCGACAGCCAATCCATACCAAGAATCACATCCAGACCTTGGGATTCCAGAATAATTAAATCCGTTGGGAATACATGCCTTCCTATACTCAATGGTACTTGAAAACATCCTTGTCTGGCCATGTATTCTGCTCCTGGCGAGCTTACTAACATAGGTGTTTTAAGAATCCTAGTGGGCAGGCTATAATTATCCACAAATCCCCTTGATATGTATGAATGCGATGCACCAGTATCAAAAAGAACGAGTGCAGTAAATGACTTAACCAAAAACTTACCGATTACTGCATCGGGCTGATCTTCAATCTCCTCCACATTAACGTGGTTCACCTGTCCCCTATTGAAAGGGTTCGGCTTCTTCCCAGAGCTTCCATTGCCATTTCCATTCTGGCCTTCAGGACATTCATTGGCATAATGTCCGGTCTTCGAACACTTGAAACAAGTGACTTGACTTAGGTCTCTCTTGGTTGGGGTCGATGGGTGGTCCGGTTCTGGCCGTTGCTTCCTCCATTCCCATTACCATTCTTGTGGCCATTATGGTTGTGCGAGCTACCTCCTCCATGGGTGTGCTGAAACTTAAATCCCGGTTTAGGGGTAAAACGGGGCTTCTGCTGGGCTCCAGAGTTATACTTCCCCTGTCCATACTTCCTCTTACGGTTCTCAATCTGCTGTTGCTTCCCTTCAATCATGATGGCACGATCTACCAACTCCTGGTAGTTGTTGAAATTTGCTACCATCAACTGCATGCTTAGTTCATCATTCAATCCTTCCAGAAACTTCTCCTGCTTGGCTGCATCCGTAGCAATGTCATCTGGGGCATAACGGGCTAGCTTACTAAACTCTTCCACATACTGGCCAACAGTCCTTCCTCCTTGGCGTAAGTTGCAAAACTCACGCTTCTTTATGGCCATAGCTCCTGCTGAAACATGGGCAGTGCGGAAAGCTTGCTGAAACTGATCCCATGTGACAGTGTCAACTGGGTAAGTGGCTGTGAAATTCTCCCACCATGCTGCCGCGGGTCCGTCAAGCTGGTGTGCGGCAAACTTCACTTTCTCACCATCCGTGCATCCTGCAGTGGTTAACTCCCTTCCTATCTTGCGGAGCCAATCGTCTGCTACTATTGGCTCGGTGCTACTGGAAAACACTGGCGGGTTCAGCCTAAGGAAACGGGCTAAGTGGTCAACAGGTGGTGGTGGTGGGTTGTTGTTGTTGTTCTGCTGATTCTGAACTAACATCTGCATCAATTGATTCTGCTGCTGGATCAACTGAGTGAGCTCCGGTGGAAATCCATTGTCACGTCTCGGAGGCATCTGAGGGTTTAGAAAAGACGAGAATTAAGAATAGAGGGGGTCTAAAGGGAAAACACTACCCATATGCACATGAGGCAAAAGCACACAATTCACTTCAATCAAACAAACAAGGGCTTACAAACGGTCTAACTATCGCAAAAGTGCTCGACTATAGTGTTTACATGGGGGAATACTACTACTATCTGGTGGTCATCTAGAAATTTGAACCGGTGGAAGACTCCATGATATCTGCTCCAGCTTCGTCTTCGAAGTCGGGTTCACTTGGATCCGAATCGGTGTCGTCGATGATGATGTAGTTGTCCGGACATGTGACGTACTCGTCGTCCTCCTGGGATGCTAACTTGCTCTTGAGTTCTTCAATCTCCTGCTTAAGATCGTTATTGTGCCTTGGTAGAGCTACGATCTCGTCCATGTAGTCCTTGCGTGTAGACTTTAGTTCTCCTTCTAGCTCGATGATCCTTGCCTTCGCATTCTTCAACTCTACCATATCATTGCACATCTGGTTCTCGTGGCGTCGAATGTGCTGGTTTAACTCCTGGATGAAAGATGCAATGGATCTATCTTTCTTGGTCCTGACTAACTCCCATTGTTCATCACGGCGTCCGCAAATCTGGTAGATAGTATCCTTGAGGTCTTCTTGATAAGCTTCTCCAATGCGTCCTATGGTGATATGAGCTGCCATGCTCCTTCCTAGACTCCAGGTTGGTGCATTGAAAACACTATCTATGGGCTTCGTGATTGGCGCAAATGTTCTTCCCGGAACATGAGCTTGAATCTTCCAGCGCTCCTCTTCAGGCAGAGTGGCGTTGAAGGTTCCCGTGAAGCTTGGTAATCCAATGTTCAGGTACTTGGTGACTTCCTTCAGGTGAAATCCAAATGGTGTGTCTTCATCCGGTTGAGCGTACTTAATCTTCGCGTGCGTCATCCTAAAAGAGTAGAAAAGATGAGGAGTTAGAAAATGAGAAGAGAAGAGTGATCTATGGCTTTAACTTAGTGGTCGTGTCCTACAGTCAGCGTGTGCTCTGATACCATCTCTGTAGCGACCTGACCCGAATGGATCACGTCTACTGTGCTACGGTGTCATCCCTGGATCAGTAATGCTGACACCACACAGTACATCGAGGTTTTATAGCAGAGTTGCAATCACACACTTATTACATCGATGGCTCCAAAAGAACTTATTACAATAAATATGGCAGAAGGCCATATAATAACGATAACAGCGGAAGACTTGGAAGATAAATGGGTCCATCAACTCCAGCGGCATCACTGAGTATAGAACCACAACCTAAACGCACCTCAATCGTCGTCTGAAAAGTCTGCAACATTAACGTTGCAGCCCGAAAACGGGTCAGCACATGGAATATGCTGGCAAAGTAACACATAGAGAGTAATGGAATGAAACAGCTATACTACATGCATATATGGCTGGTGGAAAGCTCTATGGTTACAGTTTTGCGTAAAGCCAATTTTTCCCTACTGCAAAGGAATAAATTTATTTAACTATCATGGTGGTTGTGAAACATTGAGAATGGTTGACAGCATTCTCAATCCCAATTAAAAGTAATTAAAACCCAATAACATTAATTAGAAGTAACATGTTGAGATTCACAATGATATTCAAGTACTAGATACTCAAGTTGTCCATAACCGGGGACACGGCTAATCATGATTAGTTTGTTACTCTGCAGAGGTTGCGCACTTTTCCCCACAAGACTCGATCGCCTCCGTTTGGTTTTCTCGCACTACATGGTGTTTAGAAGACGGATGACCGAGGACATAGTCTTTCAGAGCACTAGCACCTTACATGTGGGGGTAGGCCGGTACACTACATCCCCTACATCTGCTAGTCCCCGTAAGAGTTCGCACTAACTTTAGTCAAACTATGCCAGAGGCCCATATAAGCTTGTGCTGCACAACGGAAGGTTTCTAGCATGAAAGATCTTATGATCCCTTTGCCTGGGTGGCAGTCCAATAAAAAGGCAAGTCCTGATAGACATCAGGTGCTCAATCCACCCAGATGTGTGTTTAAGTTGCCACCTTAGATAAACCATTTAAAATTATCAATCTCACATCTATCATGGATATCACTCACCCAATCACGTTACTAGCAAGCATGGCATAAAAGCAAAGTAGAAGTAACTCCCAAGGTTTCATAATACAGGTAATAGGTACTACCTCCATCTACTTCCATCCACAATTTAATTTAGATCCTAATCATGCAATGTGAGATTGGATCTAATGCAATAAACATGGGGTTGTAGAAAAGGTTATGATCAAAGTGTTACCTTGCCTTGCTTGATGATCCGCGAGACCTTAGGGAATTTCGAAAGTAACAGCGGCGCCAATCCAGGGTGATCTATCACAGACAACAACAAGCATACAATAAGTACTCATCTAATGCACAGGTAAAAAACTCGAACAAGAGAGAACCAGAAAGTTTCAACTTAAGAACTCCGGTTGCAAAAAGAACGAAAAACAAACGGCGGAAGAAAACAACTCGGTTCTAGCAAGTTGAAACTAGGTCAAAATTTTACTGTAACAAAAGCTTGTTCAAGTTGATTAGACGGAACGGCGGTTTCGAGACGAAACTCCAGGCGCTTGAATCACCTGATTCCGATAAACGAGCGGAAAAATAGACTAGGAAGAAGATCGGATCTGAGATCGCGATCGCGGAATAAATCCGACGAAAAGAAAAAGAAGAACGGTTAAACGAACGGACGTTCGTTAACCTAGAAGAATCCGGTGATCACGTTCGTTAGGACGAACGGTCCGGCGAACGGTCAAAGGCAACTAGATCGGAAAAGAAAACGAATCCGATCTAGGGTTTCGGAGAAGAAAACCGAACGAAAAACCGATCTAGAAAACCGGAACGGTTTAGAGAAGAAAAGAATCGGAACGATTAGAAGAAAACGATCCGAGAAAAAGAATAGATGTAGCGCGGGGCTACCTCGGCGAGGTCTCCGGTGAACGGGGCTCCGGCGGCGTCGGCGTAGGGCGGCGGCGTGGGCAAGGTGCGGCGGCGGCGCGGGTGTGGGGCGGCGGCGGTAAGGTGCGGCGGCGGCGCGGGGTGTGGGGCGGCGGCGGCAAGGTGCGGCGGCGGCGCGGGGTGTGGGGTGGCGGCGCGGGTGAGCGGCGCGGCGGCGGTGACGCAGGGCGCGGTGTGATGCGCGCGCGGCGGCGGTGACGGCAGGGCGCGGTGTGGGGCGGCGCGGCGGCGGTGACGCAGGGCGCGGTGTGATGCGGCGCGGCGGCGGTGCAAGGCGCGGTGTGGAGGAGAGCTTTGATTTGATGTGTTTAGAGGGGGGGGTGCTTGGGTATTTATATTGGGGAGGGGAGGGGTTTACTTGGGGTAGAGGACAAGGAATTAGAATAGGAGTAGGAAAGATCTAGAAAATAAACGGAGTAGGACTAAAGAAAACGAAATAAGGAAAAGGGGACAAGGGGGCGCCCTAGAATCCTAAAAGGATTCGGTCCTAGCAAGAGGCGGCGGCGGCCGACCGGCTCCTGGCTCGGCGCCTGGCGCCTGGGAGCGCGGCGGTAGGTGGCTTGGCTTGGGCCTTTGGAAGGCTCGGCTGCCTGCGGCCGCGGGGGCGGTAGGTGGCTTGGCTTGGGCCTTTGGCCCAAGGCGCTGCTCAATTTTTTTTTAGTTTCCTCGCGCAGAAAAAAAAACAAAAAAGGGATCTAAACGAACTCCGAAAAATCTAAAGTAAATTTTCCCCGACTCCTAAAAATGAGCCGAACAAAATGAACTTTTCTCCGGACCTAAAATGCAATTTTTGAAAACGCGCATTTTTCCCTATCCAAATAAAATGCAAATAAACACCGGAAAGCAAAATTGATCTATTTATTATATCTTCATTTTTCCTAAATTTGGGAAAGTCATATTATTCCCTCTCTCATATATTTTGACACCGGAAAATTTATTGAAGATAAAATAAATAAATCAAATGATCCTATTTTTCAAAATTCGAGAAAACTCTCAAATATGAAAATAACGAAATCTCCAACTCTCTCCGAGGGTCCTTGAGTTGCGTGAAATTTCTAGGATCAACCAAAATGCAAGAAAATATGATATGCATATGATCTAGTGTATAACATTCCAAATTGAAAATTTGGGATGTTACAAGAGATGTTGAAGTCTTGTGTGGGAAAACTAAATATCCTGCTGATTTTCTTGTTCTTGGTTCCCCACAAGATAGCTTTTGTCCCATTATATTTGGTAGACCCTTCTTAAACACTGTTAATGCTAAGATAGATTGCAAAAAGGATGTTGTTACTATCGGTTTAGATGATATGTCTCATGAATTTAATTTCTCTAAATTTAGTAGACAACACCGTGAAGAAGAATTACCTAGTAAGGATGAAATTATTGGTCTTGCTTCTATTGCCGTACCTCCTAGTGATCCTTTAGAACAATATTTGCTAGACCATGAAAATGATATGTTTATGAATGAAAGAAGGGAAATAGATGAAGTATTCTTTAAACAGGAACCTATTCTGAAACACAATTTGCCTGTTGAAATCCTAGGGGATCCTCCTCCACCCAAGGGTGATCCCGTGTTTGAGCTTAAACCGTTGCCTGATACTCTTAAATATGCTTATCTTGATGAGAAAAAGATATATCCTGTTATTATTAGTGCTAACCTTTCAGAGCATGAGGAAGAGAGATTATTGAAAACTCTGAAGAAGCACCGTGCTGCTATTGGGTATACTCTTGATGATCTTACGGGCATTAGTCCCACTCCATGTCAACATAAAATAAATTTGGAAGAAGATGCTAAACCAGTTCATGATCATCAACGACGGCTGAATCCTAAAATGAAAGAAGTGGTGAGGGAGTCCTGGATTAGGGGGTGTCCGAATGGCCGGACTATACCTTCAGCCGGACTCCTGGACTATGAAGATACAAGATTGAAGACTTCGTCCCGTGTCCGGAAGGGACTTTCCTTGGCGTGGAAGGCAAGCTTGGCGATACGGATATGTAGATCTCCTACCATTGTAACCGACTTTGCGTAACCCTAACCCTCTCCGGTGTCTATATAAACCGGAGGGTTTTAGTCCGTAGGACAACATACAGAACAACAATCATACCATAGGCTAGCTTCTAGGGTTTAGCCTCTCCGATCTCGTGGTAGATCTACTCTTGTACTACCCATATCATCAATATTAATCAAGCAAGACGTAGGGTTTTACCTCCATCAAGAGGGCCCGAACCTGGGTAAAACTTCGTGTCCCTTGCCTCCTGTTACCATCCGGCCTAGACGCACAGTTTGGGACCCACTACCCGAGATCCGCCGGTTTTGACATCGACATTGGTGCTTTCATTGAGAGTTCCTGTGTCGTCGCCGTTAGGCTTGATGGCTCCTACGATCATCAATAGCGATGCAGTCCAGGGTGAGACCTTCCTCCCCGGACAGATCTTCGTCTTCGGCGGCTTCGCACTGCGGGCCAATTCACTTGGCCATCTGGAGCAGATCGAAAGCTATGCCCCTGGCCGTCAGGTCAGATTTGGAAGTTTAAACTACACGGCTGACATCCGTGGGGACTTGATCTTCGATGGATTCGAGCCACTGCCGAGCGCGCCGCACTGTCACGACGAGCATGATCTAGCTCTGCCGCCGAACAGTGCCCTGGAGGCCGCACCCGCATCGGCTTTGACCTTAATTCGGATTCAACTGCGCCGATCGAGGATGGGTGGTTGGACGCCGCCTCGGGGGCTGCGATCCCAACGGCGATCGAGCCGAACACCAGCCCCGCACTCCGCGAGACTCGTGACTCCAAGGAGCCGGACTCCTCTCCGGACTCCAAACCCTCCGCGCCCCTGCCGATCGAATCCGATTGGGCACCGATCATGGAGTTTACTGCCGTGGACATCTTTCAGCACTCGCCTTTCGGCGATATTCTGAAGACACTAAAGTCTCTCTCTTTATCAGGAAAGCCCTGGACGGACTACGGTCAGCAAGGTTGGGATACAGACGATGAAGAAATTCAAAGCCCACCCACCACCCACTTTGTAGCCAGTGTCGACGATTTAGCCGACATGCTCGACTTCGACTCCGAAGACATCGACGGTATGGACGCTGATGAAGGAGACGATGAAGAACCAGCGCCTATTGGGCCCTGGAAAGCCACCTCGTCATATGACGTATACATGGTGGACGCACCAAAAGATGACGACGAGGAGCGGAAGGACGCACCGAAGGCTTGTTCCCTCAAGAAGCAGTCAAAGCGGCGATGCAAGCGCCGCCCCAATTCCCGCCTCGACAGAAATAACGATCACACAGACCCAGCGCTGGAGCAGGGTGAACCGCTGCCGGACAACGGCAATCCAGATAATCAAACCGAACAAACAAATTCTATCAAGGATAATGGTCCGGACGACATAACGCTGGACAGGCACCCGGAGCAGCTGAATGCCCGTAAAGGCTTGTTGCCACCGCGAGGAGTCTTAAAAAGCAGAAGCAAAGGCTCAAGGCTGCGCAAGACACACTCCAAATCAGATGGAGTAAAATACTCAACACAGCAGCGAGGTACGGCGACAATCGCCCCTCCAAGGGCTACCCAAAGCGGAAGCTGCTACCTGAATTCGATGAGGAGGCCTCAGACCCCCCACAACCAAATATCAAAGCAGCCACCTGGCCGGATAAACGACCCCTCTACCAACACAGAGCGACATACAACGTAACTCACAATACAACACGCGACCCATGCGAGGGCTCGCACCCAAAGGATGACGCAACAAGATCCATCTATGGACCACGCAAGCGCGCCCCAGCATACAATGCAACACAACAAACATCCAAACAACGCGGCACACCCAGCTACAGGGGTGTCGCACACCCCCTATGTTTCACCGATGAGGTGCTGGACCATGAATTTCCAGAGGGATTCAAACCCGTAAACATAGAGACATACGACGGAACAACAGACCCTAGGGTCTGGATTGAGGACTACATCCTTCATATCCATATGGCTCGAGGAGATGATCTCCACGCCATCAAGTACTTACCCCTCAAGCTCAAAGGTCCAGCTCGTCACTGGCTTAAAGGCCTCCCCGAAAGCTCCATTGGAAGTTGGGAAGAGCTCGAAGATGCCTTTCGGGCAAACTTTCAAGGGACTTATGTCCGACCTTCGGATGCGGACGATTTGAGTCATATAACTCAACAGCCTGGAGAGTCAGCCCGAAAGCTTTGGAACAGGTTTCTTACTAAAAAGAACCATATTGTCGACTATCCGGACGCCGAAGCCTTGGCAGCTTTTAAGCATAGCGTCCGTGACGAATGGCTCGCCAGACACCTCGGCCAAAATAAGCTGAGAATGATGGCCGCATTAACAAGCCTCATGACCCACTTTTGCGCGGGTGAGGACAGCTGGCTGGCCAGATGCAGCACCAGCGACCCCAGTACATGTGAAGTTAGAGATGGAAACGGGAAATCATGGCGCAACAGCAATAACAAACGCCGGAATAAAGAAGACAACACGAAGGGCACGATAGTAAATGCCGGATTCAAAAACTCTCGGCCAGGTCAAAAGCCGCCCTCTAAAGGCACCAGGGATGAACTGTCCAGCCTCAACAAAATTCTGGACCAAGTATGTCAGATCCATAGTACCCCTGGTAAACCTGCTAATCATACCCACAGAGAATGTTGGGTCTTCAAGCAGTCCGGCAAGCTCAAGCCGTACACAAGGGGGAGGATGCACCAAGTGAAGACGAGGACGAGCCTCCCAAGCAAGACACTAGGGAACAAAAGAAATTTCCACCAAAAGTCAAAATAGTAAACGTGTTACACATGATCAAGGGAAAAAACAACGTGGCACTCCCAGGAAAATATACCCAAGTGCCTGTCACCGCGAAGTCCTGCCACTGGTCGTCTCAACCGATCACTTTCGACCATCGCGATTACTCAGCAAGTATCCGACGCGCAGGATGGGCTGCCCTGGTATTAGACCCAGTAATTGGCGGATATCACTTCACACGAGTCTTGATGGACGGTGGCAGCAATCTAAACCTAATATATCAGGATACAATCCGCGGGATGGGGTTAGACCCAACAAAAATTCGCCATAGCAATACTACCTTTAAAGGAGTAACGCCAGGCCCAGGGGCTCGTTGTACGGGCTCCCTCCTACTACAAGTTATATTTGGCTCCCCCGATAACTTCCGTCGCGAGCATTTAACCTTCCACATCGCTCCGTTCCAAAGTGGCTATCAAGCACTGCTCGGACGCGAAGCTTTCGCTCGGTTTAATGCAATACCACACTATGCCTCCCTCACACTCAAGATGCCCAGTCCACGTGGCATCATTTCAGTGAACGGAAATATCAAGCGATCTCTGCGCGCCGAAGAGAGTGCGGCTGCCTTGGCAGCCGCACACTAAAGGCGCCCGGACCAGCGAAAGCATCCAATAGGTCGTCAAGACCTCAGAGACAACTAATCAAGTCCGGCGCCGCTATTTATACCGAATAAATGGTCACACCCCTATTTGTCAATACAAGGGGCTCAACGCGCGCAGACAAGTGGCAATTTCTTCTCATCTTGAATTATACATGGTTTTTTTAAAAACTATCTTTTTGCACGACAAATTTTTCACCTAAATTCCTCTCTTTTACAGACGATCATCGTGCTACACCCGTCCAGGATACGGCACAACGGAGACATAGGCGCAGACGTGCAGCAGGGACCCGCTCCAAGGATTCTTTTTAGATTAAGACCCTGCGTAAACCTTTTTTACTGTCTCTTGTTGATACATATCCACCGTTGAGAAGGATGCTGACGTCTTGGCATGTGGCCACGCCAGAACAATGCACGTACCTGGACACAAGGGGCTTCTTACAAAGGCCATTATTTAGGCCCGGTTTATACCACAAAGACCGAATACCTTAGGGAGTGTTCGGCGTTGCGAGTTTGGCCCTATATGCATCAGCTCCGAATCATTGTCTTTGGTCAAATGTTGGGTTTGCCCGGCTCCTGTGTTTTGGTGCCTTACGTTCCGCTTTACTGGCTAAGGTAGCACCAGGAGAACTACTGCGATTGTGCCCTGGTTCATCCGGACGAGCACCTCAGTAGAGAAAGCCGAAAACTGACTATCATGATATAGCGTGAGACTGGTCAACCACTCGATGACCTATTGGCATGTTAGAATTCCTCCGCCTTAACGAAGGGCTGTTTTCCGGCCAGGCATGTACGCACCCCGGGATCGGGAGAGTGCGGAGCCACCAGGGGCTATCTAGTAGCCCCACTGTCAAACTCCTATGGCTAAGTGAAAGTGCTAAAGCATTATAGTCCGGTTGCCTCGCTCGCTCCGCTATCACCTCCTTAATAGGACCAAGACGTTGGGTTAAGTGTGAACGCGTGTTTTTTGCGAGCACCTCCGCATTATATGCGTGGGGGTTGAAGCCGATGGCTGCAATCTTTCAGGTTATACACATGTATACATAAACGGCCGCCCAGGAGGCATCATATTACTTTCAGGCAAAAGTATAAAAATAGCCTTATAAAAATTTATAAAAGCATTTCGCTTACAATGAGATTACATATCACTCAAACATAATATTTTTTGAGCACCGGGTCTCTATCAAACGAGCACCCTCAAGAACTTCTTCAAAGTAGTGCTCAACAACCATTTCACCTATGGCCGAATCCCGCGTTGCAACAGTGGTAGCATCCATCTCCGCCCAGTATGCTTTAACACGGGCAAAGGCCATCCGTGAGCCCTCTATGCACGCTGACCTCTTCATCGCATTAATGCGCGGCACCACGTCAAGGAACTATTGCACCAAGATGAAATAGCTGTTCGGTTGTGGCCTTTCCGGCCATAGCTGATCCACAACAGACCTCATGGCGAGTCTGGACAACCTATTCAGTTCGGCCCATTTGGCTAATTGGTCAGTCAATGAAAGCGGACGCTCGGGAGAATGGAATTGTGTCCAAAACAGCTGGTCCACTTCACGGTCCATCTGACCCTGGAAGTACTTGGCCGCATCAGCAGCGCTCGCCGCCAAATCGATATACACATCCTCCGAACTCCACAGCCGATCCAGAGAGGCATACCGTGGATCTCCGAACTTCCTCCGCAACATAAAGGATTTCCCAGCTACAATATCCCCGGCTTCCCGCAGCTCCTCCTTCTTCGCCCTCATAGCAGAGCGGATGTCTTTTCTCGTCGCAGCAGCCTTCTCAAGGTCCGATGCCTTCGCTAGGTTTTCCTTTTCAAGAACCCGGCAACGGTCGGCGGCGGCTTTTAATTCTATGGCCATCTTGGCCATCTTATCTCGGCTCTCGCCATGCGCGGCCTTCTCGGCTTTCAACTCTTTGGCCGCCTTCAAAGCAGCCGCATTACCAAACCTCGCTTGTTCCTTGGCTCGGGCAAGATCTACCCGCAAGGCTTCAACAGTGGCAGCTCCATCTACAGTCACAACATATTAAAGATGCTGGCATCATGCTGCTCTTACTATGTGGCGTTTACCAGATAATGACACTTACCCTATGCCTCGTCAAGCCTTTTGTTAACAAGCTCGATGTCAGCATCTGCCGCATCCAACTGCCGTTTTAAATGGCTAAACTCGCTAGTCCGGCTAGCCACCGGAGCTTCCATCACCTGCACATAGAGACAGTATGGTTGGAACCTGGGAATATGATCCTCTGTTCGTCGTCGTTTCTGATGACAAACAGAGTCTCAGGGGCTACTATCTACACAGGGCACACCTAGCATGTGCAGGACTATCATACATTATTTTACGTACCTCAAAGCCTGTCAGTAGACTCATAAAAGCTTCATGCAATCTGCTTTCGGCGGACGAGATTCTCTCCATCACCATATTCATCAGCACACGGTGTTCATCTGAGATGGACGCTCGCCCCACCAACTCCCTCAGAACATCCGATCACACACCAGACGGTGCCGGACTCTTTTGTCCGCTCTCTTCGGGAGCCGGACACTGGGAGCTTCGGGGGTCAATGGGATTATCTTCTGGCCTCACCAGACTCGGAGAGGCCCTCCGCGACGACACTTCGGGGTCACCCGCTTGCGGAGCGGAGGAGTCCGGAGGAGGCGTTTCGCTCTCCATCATCTCTGGAAGAAGATCCCCCGAAGACGAGCTCATTTGAGAGGGGCTAAGGCCCGAACTACAATGATATATGTGGTGGTTATTTTCTCAGAAGAAAAAGATGGCATACCTGTACTATTAAAGTATTTTGGGTCACTTACGACTCGCTGGAGAATTGATCCCCCCGCGGACTTTGTGCGGCAAAAGCACCCCCCAAGGTAGGACCCTCTGCGGGAGACTTCTTCTCCCGTTTGGAAGTGTTGGAAATATGCCCTAGAGGCAATAATAAATTAGTTATTATTATTATTATATTTCCTTGTTCATGATAATCGTTTATTATCCATGCTAGAATTGTATTGATAGGAAACTCAAATACATGTGTGGATACATAGACAACACCATGTCCCTAGTAAGCCTCTAGTTGACTAGCTCGTTGAGGTTTCCTGACCATGGACATTGGATGTCATTGATAACGGGATCACATCATTAGGAGAATGATGTGATGGACAAAGACCCATCCTAAGCCTAGCACAAGATCATGTAGTTCGTATGCTAAAGCTTTTCTAATGTCAAGTATCATTTCCTTAGACCATGAGATTGTGCAACTCCCGGATACCGTAGGAGTGCTTGGAGTGTACCAAACGTCACAACGTAACTGGGTGACTATAAAGGTGCACTACGGGTATCTCCGAAAGTGTCTGTTGGGTTGGCACGAATCGAGACTGGGATTTGTCACTCCGTGTAAATGGAGAGGTATCTCTGGGCCCACTCGGTAGGACATCATCATCATAATGTGCACAATGTGATCAAGGAGTTGATCATGGGATGATGTGTTACGGAACGAGTAAAGAGACTTGCCGGTAACGAGATTGAACAAGGTATCGGGATACCGACGATTCGAATCTCGGGCAAGTATCGTACCGATAGACAAGGGGAATTGTATACGGGATTGATTAAGTCCCTTGAACATCGTGGGTTCATCCGATGAAGAATCATCGTGGAACATGTGGAGCCAACATGGGAATCCAGATCCCGCTGTTGGTTAATTGGACCGGAGAGTCATCTCGGTCCATGTCCTGCATGTCTCCCGAACCCGTAGGGTCCTACACCACTTTTAAGGTCGGTGACGCTAGGGTTATAGAGATATTAGTATGGCGGTAACCCGAAGTTGTTCGGAGTCCGGATGAGAATCCCAGGACGTCACGAGGAGTTCCGGAATGGTCCGGAGGTAAAGAATTATATATAGGAAGTGTTGTTTCGGCCATCGGGACAAGTTTCGGGGTCACCGGTATTGTACCGGGACCACCGGAAGGGTTCCGGGGGTCCACCGGGTGGGGCCACCTGCCCCGGGGGGCCACATGGGCTGTAGGGGGTGCGCCTTGGCCTATATGGGCCAAGGGCACCAGCCCCAAGAGGCCCATGCGCCAAGAGAAGAGGGAAAGGAAGAGTCCTAAAAGGGGAAGGCACCTCCGAGGTGCCTTGGGGAGGAGGGACTCCTCCCTGGCCGCACCCTTCCTTGGAGGAAGGGCCAAGGCTGCGCCCCCCTCTCCCTTGGCCCTATATATAGTGGGGGGAAGGGAGGGCAAAACACCTAAGCCCTGGCGCCTCCCTCTCCCTCCCATGACACATCTCCCTCCTCCCGCAGCGCTTGGCGAAGCCCTGTTGGAATCCCGCTACTTCCACCACCACGCCGTCGTGTTGCTGGATCTCCATCAACCTATCCTCCCCCCTTGCTGGATCAAGAAGGAGGAGACGTCGCTGCTCCGTACGTGTGTTGAACGCGGAGGTGCCGTCCGTTCGGCGCTAGGATCATCGGTGATTTGGATCACGACGAGTACGACTCCATCAACCCCGTTCTCTTGAACGCTTCCGCGCGCGATCTACAAGGGTATGTAGATCCACTCCTCCCTCGTTGCTAGATGACTCCATAGATAGATCTTGGTGACACGTAGGAAAATTTTGAATTTATGCTACGTTCCCCAACAGAAATCCCCGGGCGCAGTCCTTTTCCTCCTCCGGTCGTCTTCCTTCATGGAGACGCTCGCTCCCTCGGTTAGAATGGGCAGCGTTGGGGGCCCGCGTCCGCTCGTATTATCCTCCCCAGTATCTTCCTTCAAGGGCTCCGGGTAAGGTGCGACCTGGAGCATCTTTTCCAATACCGGATTGTCCAAACCCTCAGGGAGGGGGGCCGAACACCGAATCAACTTCGCCTTTGTTAGCCAGTCCTGGTCAAAAAGCAAACTTTGAGAAATAATTCGTAACAAATGAGAGATAGTATGTTCGGCCGGAAGATTCCTTACCTGTTCGGCGGCGCGGCTACTGCTCAGGCCCACGTCCTTGGTGATTTCTGGACACTCTACCCGAGGTCCGAAGAATGACTTGTACATCTCCTCGTGCGTCAGGCCGAGGAAATTTTGAATGACACGCGGTCCCTCGGGATTGAACTCCCACAAGCGAAGGGGCCGGCATTTGCAAGGCTGGACTTGACGAACCAGCATAACTTGTATTACCGCAACCAAGCTAAAATCTCCATTGAAGAGATCCCGAATGCGGCTTTGCAGTATAGGCACATCCTTGGCTGGACCCCAGCTCAGGCCTCTGCTGATCCATGACATCAGTTGTGGTGGAGGGCCCGAGCGGAAAACAGGGGCGGCCGCCCACTTGGCACTTCTAGGAGCCGTGATGTAGAACCACTCCTGTTGCCACAATTCAGACACCTCTGGAATGGAACCTTTGGGCCATGGAGCTCCCGTCATCTTGCATATTGAGGCACCTCCACACGCTGCATGTTGCCCCTCGATCATCTTCGGCTTTACTTCAAAGGTCTTGAGCCACAAGCCAAAGTGAGGGGTAGCCCGGAGGAAGGCCTCACACACGACAATAAATGTCGTGATATGAAGAAAGGAGTCCGGAGCTAGATCATGGAAATCTAGCCCGTAATAAAACATCAAACCCTTGACGAAAGGATCCAGAGCAAGGCCTAGACCTCGGAGGAAGTGGGAGATGAACACGACGTTCTCGTTGGGTTCGGGGGAGGGGACGGCCTGCCCTCGGGCAGGCAGCCGATGCAAAACCTCGGCGGTCAGATATCTGGCCTCCCTCAACTCTTTGATGTCTTCTTCCGTGACAGAGGAAGGCACCCATCAGCCTTGAAGGCTAGATCCGGACATGATTGAAGGTTCGGAGCACCTGACCTGAACTTTGGGTGTTTGAGCTTGAGGTAGGGGAAGGATTCGATTGAGCACGGGAGGGAAAAAATAAAAGCCTTGTCCCTTTATAAAGAGGGTGAATATCAAGCGTCCTCTCCATGGCTGTTTGGACTTGCCTATAGTCTAGGAGTCCTAGAAGCAGTTGGGTTACCCACGCCCGTATTGATGAGAATCCCGGAATAAGGGGACACGATCTCTGCTTCAACGAGACGTGCCAAGGAAACCGCCTCGCATGACATGCTGAGGTGGGACAATAAAACGATTCGAATAAAGGCTTGGCCGTGGTGCGATGTCACACTACGGAATACGTCAGCAGATTAAGATTTGTGTAAATATTATTATCTCTATGGCAATATGTGGAAACTTACTTTGCAGAGCCGGACACTATCTTTGTGTTCAAAATCTTCTATGAAGTACTTGGAGGAGGAACCCGCCTTGCAATGCCGAAGACAATCTGCGCGCCGGACTCGTCGTCATTGAAGCCTGGTTCAGGGGCTACTGAGGGAGTCCTGGATTAGGGGGTGTCCGGATGGCCGGACTATACCCTCAGCCGGACTCCTGGACTATGAAGATACAAGATTGAAGACTTCTTCCCGTGTCCAGAAGGGACTTTCCTTGGTGTGGAAGGCAAGCTTGGCGATACGGATATGTAGATCTCCGACCATTGTAACCGACTTTGTGTAACCCTAACCCTCTCCGGTGTCTATATAAACCGGAGGGTTTTAGTCCGTAGGACAACATACAGAACAACAATCATACCATAGGCTAGCTTCTAGGGTTTAGCCTCTCTGATCTCGTGGTAGATCTACTCTTGTACTACCCATATCATCAATATTAATCAAGCAGGACGTAGGGTTTTACCTCCATCAAGAGGGCCCGAACCTGGGTAAAACTTCGTGTCCCTTGCCTCCTATTACCATCCGGCCTAGACGCACAGTTCGGGACCCGCTACCCGGGATCCGCCGGTTTTGACACCGACAAGTGGTAAGAAAGGAAATACTGAAGCTCCTTGAGGCAGGTATAATCTATCCCATTACTGATAGTCACTGGGTAAGTCCTGTCCATTGTGTCCCTAAGAAGGGAGGTATTACTGTCGCTCCTAATGATAAAGATGAATTGATTCCTCAAAGAATTATTACAGGTTATAGGATGGTAATTGATTTCCGCAAATTAAATAAGGCCACTAAAAAGGATCATTACCCCTTACCTTTTTCGATCAAATTCTAGAAAGATTATCCAAACATACACACTTTTGCTTCCTAGATGGCTATTCTGGTTTCTCTCAAATACCTATGTCAGCCAAGGATCAATCAAAGACTACTTTTACTTGCCCTTTTGGTACTTTTTCTTATAGACGTATGCCTTTCGGTTTATGTAATGCACCTGCTACCTTTCAAAGATGCATGATGGCTATATTCTCTGACTTTTATGAAAAGATTTGTGAGGTTTTCATGGACGATTTCTCCGTCTATGGATCTTCTTTTGATGATCGCTTGAGCAACCTTGATCGAGTTTTACAGAGATGTGAAGAAACTAATCTTGTCTTGAATTGGGAAAAGTGCCACTTTATGGTTAATGAAGGTATTATCTTGCGGCATAAAGTTTCTGAAAGAGGTATTGAAGTTGATAAAGCCAAGGTTGATACTATTGAAAAGATGCCATGCCCCAAGGACATCAAAGGTATAAGAAGTTTCCTTGGTCACGCCGGATTTTATAGGAGGTTCATTACGGACTTCTCAAAAATTTCTCGGCCTCTGACTAATTTATTACAAAAAGATATGCCATTTGTCTTTGATGATGATTGTGTAGAAGCATTTGAAATACTTAAGAAAGCATTGATCTCTGCACCTATTGTTCAGGCACCTGATTGGAATTTACCCTTTGAAATTATGTGTGATGCTAGTGATTATGCTGTAGGTGTTGTTCTAGGGCAAAGAGTTGATAAGAAATTAAACGTTATTCAATATGCTAGTAAAACCCTAGACAATGCTGAAAGAAATTATGCTACTACTGAAAAAGAATTCTTAGCAGTTGTATTTTCTTGTGATAAGTTCAGACCTTATATTGTTGATTCTAAAGTAATTATTCACACTGATCATGCTGCTATTAAATATCTTATGGAAAAGAAAGATGTTAAACCTAGACTTATTTGATGGGTTCTCTTGCTACAAGAATTTGACTTACATATTGTTGATAGAAATGGAGCTGAGAACCCCGTTGCAGACAACTTGTCTAGGTTAGAAAATGTTCTTGATGACCCACTACCTATTGATGATAGCTTTCTTGATGAGCAACTAAATGTCATAAATGCTTCACATACTGCTCCATGGTATGATGATTATGCTATTTACATTGTTGCCAAATTCATGCCACCTAGTTTCACATACTAGCAAAAGAAAAAGTTCTTCTATGATTTGAGGCATTACTTTTGGGATGACCCACATCTTTATAAAGAAGGAGTAGATGGTGTTATTAGACATTGTGTACCTGAGCATGAACAGGAACAGATCCTACGCAAGTGTCACTCTGAAGCTTATGGAGGACACCATGCTGGAGATAGAACTGCACATAAGGTATTGCAATCTGGTTTTTATTAGCCTACTCTCTTCAAGGATGCCCGTAAGTTTGTCTTATCTTGTGATGAATGTCAAAGAATTGATAATTGTAGCGACCCGACCTCAAACGGTCAAGCCCCTGTGTATCCATGCCATCCCTGGATCGGTATGCTGGCACACACAGTACATCAATGTATATATCAAAGTGCAATCACATGTATAAATACCATAAAACTGATATATACCTCATAAATCTCAGCGGAAACAATCGAATGGGTGTGGAGTCCCATCAACGCCAACGGCAAGTTGAGTGTAGACCGTAACCCTACAACGTAACTCTTACTCGTCGTAGAAAATTCCTGCAACATAAGA
This sequence comes from Triticum urartu, assembly GCF_003073215.2. Lineage (NCBI taxonomy): Eukaryota > Viridiplantae > Streptophyta > Magnoliopsida > Poales > Poaceae > Triticum > Triticum urartu. The sequence continues at coordinate 499,345,433 of NC_053026.1, read as the reverse complement.
TGTTGCAGCCCTGTAGGTCAGTACATTGAACGTACTGGCAAGTCATATCATAAGAATAACGAACCTATTTGTACATGCAATTTGGATGGTGGAAAGCTCTAAGTTTAGTTTTTGCATAAAGCTAGTTTTCCCTAGAATAAAAGATATTATCCTACCACTATTGTATAGCATAGGATGAGTTGGTAAACCCAACTCAATCCATTCCCAAAGTTTCATTTAAAAACCAACTGTTTAATTAGGAGTGATGAGATCTCCCAGCATTTCCACTACTAGATGCTCAAGTTGTCTGTAACCGGGGACATGGCTAATCGATTAGGTTTTAACACTCTACAGAGGTTTGCGCACTTTTCCCCACAAGACTCGATCGCCTCCCTTGAAGTTCTCGCACTGCCTGGCGTTTGAGAATAGGATGACCGAGACATAGTCTTTCGAAAATGTTCCCCCTTAACCCACGGATAGGCCAGTACACCTACATCATTCTACATCTACTAGCCTATCCCGGAAGGGGTCACGCTAACTACTCAACTAAGCCGGAGCCCATATTGGCTTGTGGCTGCACACGTAAGCTTCTAAACATGAGAATACGATTGATCTCTTTGAGCCTGGGCGGCCGACCACTAGTGGTGCACCACCATGGATTAACCATGCATGCTCCCACTGTACTTCACCACCATTCAAACCAAATACCGCCCAGGTAGTTCATTTAGAAGTCTTGGTCCTGATTACTATTTTGTCACTCATGTGAACACTACCCAATCCACGTCTACACTTGCGAGGCAGAAATAAAATTACACGGTGGTGATAAGGTTGTATAGATCAGACCTACCTCAAATGAACTACTAGGTAACGGCATAGCCATCTGGCAACAATAAATCCTACCATGCAATCCTACCACAAAAGGACTAAGTGCATAATATAAACATAGGTAATTGGAAGAACGGTCAAATGTGAACTTGCTTGGTAATAGTTGATGAAGATTATATCGCTCTCAGGAATTTACTTAATAGAACTATTCGTCACTCTCCGATGAAAATCTATAAAGTCAAACATTGCACTCACATAAGCAATCATTTCAGAGAACCAAGAAGAACATGCAAAGCAAAAAGTCTTGGAAAAACCAAATGAACATTCAACACACTTAACTAGCATGGAAATATCCTAAGTGCAAAACAACATGTGACATAGGGTGCAAAGATGTGATGTGGACCACAGTGCATACTAGGCATACGAGTAAAACTACTATGGACAGATCCTAATGTGTGAAAAATATCGTGAGATAGGTCCAAGTGATAGGGTTTGGCAACGGTGACACGGTGCAAAAAGAATCAACCTATTTGGAGCTACGGTTTAGGAAATATGGCCAATTGAAGTTTGAATTCAAATCTGAATAAAGTTCAAATTTGAATTTGTCCAAAAGTTTTCAAAGTTGGTTTTCTGGATAAGGCTATTCGAGACGAACATTTTGCCGCTGGTTTCGTCGAATTTGGATCAACAGTTAAAAAGTTGTGGCTATCCGAAGTTTAGGGGCTAAACTAAAATTTACAGGGACTTGACTATGAAAGTTTTATTCGCGACCAGGTCCCTGGCCACGTGGCGGCTTCCTACTGGCCGAGCTCCATTCGCTGCGGAAGCTATTCGGCGAACGGTCGTAACTTAGGCAAAACAACGGTGACGGCTAGAAAAAAAATTAAACCGGAGATCAGTTTGACTAAACCGAATGGTTTACTAAAGCCCGTGGTTAACCGATCTAATTCAAATATAAAAAAACCTAAACTAAGCAAACGGGGCAGTGGCTCACAGCGAGCGAGGACGGCGAACAGGGGCGGCGGCGCTGGCGTCAGGCGGCGGACAACGGACAGGGCGGCATCTCCGGCGGTCCTCAGCGGCGGCGAAGGGGTCGGGGAGACCGAGCGCGGAGTGGGCGGCGTGCTGGTGGGGTTAGCGGGCGGTGGGGTGGCCAGCGACGAGCGGAGGGAGGCGGCGGAGGTCCGGTGCTCCGGCGAGAGCGCGTTGTGTCGGGCGGCGTCTCTGGTGCGACCTAGGCGGCAAAATTTTGTCAATCAGATGCGCCTCGACGCGGGGAGTCAATTGACAAAGAAGAACGGGGTCTACGCAGTCTTACGGACGGCGGAACGGACCGGCGAGGTAGCTCCAGCGGGCGAGATCCAAATGACGAAGGCGGCGGCTGTGAGCGGCGTGGGTCTTTGTGGAGTGGCGGAATCGAACAAGGGGAGTCGGGGGAATTTATAGGTGCGAGAAGAGGCTGCGGAGACTGCGGATGAGCCTCATCCGAGCGAGGAAAGCGGCTGGCGGGTTCGGGCGGCGCGCAGCGTGCTCATCCCGAGCAGTGCGGGAGGTTGGGGACGAGCTGGGGAGTGGGGCCCACGGGTCAGTGGCCGCGGCGGGAGCGAGCGAGCGCTGGCTCTGGGGCGCGGGGCTGGGCCGGTCGGCCAGTCGGGCGCGGCTGGCTCCTGGTCCGAAGTTGGCCAGCGGCTGGCTGGGCCGCGGGGTGTTCCTAGGCCGAGCTGGCCTCGGTCCAGGTGGTGTGTGTGTGTGTGTTTCTTTTTTAAAAAAAAACACACAGAGGAAAACTGTAGCAGAAAAAAAAATTAAATAGGCATATTGTATATAAAAATGCTCAGAAAAATACCGAGAATAAGATGAACTATTTTCCAAGTTCAAATAAATTCCAAAAAAATTCATAAAAGTCAAACAGTGCTACTGTTGCATTTAAAATCAATAAAATCATTTTTAAAATAGCAAAATGATTTCAAATTTATTTTCTCCTAATTTTCTATTGAAGGGAATCATTTTACCCTTATTTCCATTTATTTATTTTTAGGAGAAAAAAATATTTTGAATAGAAACTCAAATAACTCCCAATTGGATTTGAATTTGGAATTTCAAACAACTTCAAATGAAAAAATGAGTTTCAAATAACTTCAAAGTGACTTCCAATTTATTTCTTTGAAACTTCCAACTCTCTTTCTTCAAATATGAAGAAGTCATTTTCTTCCCTCATGAACTCATTGAGTTGCTTAAAGTTTCTAAGTTTGGAATATTTCAAAATGGAATTCAAATCATTTTCAAACCCCTTTTCATTTCTTTAAATGGAAGAAGTCATATCATCTTCACTCTAGGGTTTTGTGATGAAATGAATTTGAATTGAGGAAGATCAAAATGCTAGACGCAAAGTTTTGGGAAAGTCCTTTTATTCCCTCTTATTCAACTTTCAAAAAGTTTCAATTTCCACTCAGTTTCACACAATCAATCACACAAAAATCAAACAAACAATCACAATTATTTATTTAATATAACATTCCAAAATTTAGAATTTTGGGATGTTACAAACTACCACCCTTAAAATGAATCTCGTCCTCGAGATTCGGAGAGGCTAGAAAGAAGGTTAGGTTTGGGGGTCTTCTTGAAAATCCATTGATCATCACAAGGTCTAGGGTGCTACCACCCTTAGAATCATGGTTACGGTTCTGACAAAACTCATGTACTCCGTCCTTTGTGTTGACGGTGCCGGTCTTCTCATATTCTCCGAGATAACTCCTTCACTTTTGCTTCCGGTAAGGGCATGGCCTTTTCCTCAAAATCTTGAGTCCTTGCATCAAATAAGGTCCTTCAGAGTCTGGGTCTTCTTAGCTGCCAGGCTGTCTCCAATGCTAAACAACTATCGAAATCTCGTGGTGGTCAACAAATTCTGGTTCCTCCTGCAGGAAATGGGTCTGGGTTGAATCTCACCCTAGAACCTATGATTGGCAATGATTGCTTGTAAAGGGTTCCATCGTCCTACCATTCTATGGTTGTATGGCTTATCACGTCGACACTCTTCAAAGGATTTCAAGTCTCTCTGATTTTCCCATCAACATATGATAGCTCATGATAGAAGTCTTCGGTACGGGGGCCAATCCATCCCGTACTTGAATCATTACCACATACGCAGATAGTGAATCACGTATTCTAACACTTGGGCATCCTCACAAGCATTGCAGAACTTCTCTTCTCCACAAACTGGGTTCGGGTAAATCCATTTGTTCTGCAAGCCAAACAAAATCTCTATCGCTTCTTCACAACTCTCGGGTTTACGTAACCTCCTATGGAACGTCTGCTGATGAAATCATAGCTTCCTTCAGAATTCTTTTCTTCAACAAGATTGTGCTTGTTTCCTTATCAAATCCCGGGTCCTGTGGGTTATGGCCCACTTCAACACTTGTATATCTTTAACTCATCCTTGGAGTTACTATTGTTCCATATTCCGACATTGTATCTCATTTAAATCCAATAGTACTTCATTACTTCATACTCTTGGGGTAACCATCATAACTAAAACAGACTCCAACTCATTTGTCCAAACTCCACTCTATAGACTACATTTTCTTTTCCATTGTTCAAGTGTTCACACAGATAAGTATCGCCAAAAAAATGCACTGGTTCATCCATAATTCTCTTCATATCAAATCCTTTATTACATCCTTAACCACTACTCAAAACTAAAATTTCAAATACTCTATTACAAAAGCTGCCATCCACATAGTTTGGTATGGTCAAGCATTACTTCCATCTTTATTTATTTGCCCTTCTTGAAGATACTTCAGTCCCACTAGAATTGTGCGATGTGATCCTTCAAATCATCGATGTTTTGCTTCATTGTGGTGGCCATGAGCTTCATCTCCATCATCTCTGCATGCACCTCCCTCAGGTATTCCTGAGTGTGACAGAGTCTTGCTTCTAGTATTTCTCCAGTCTGACGTGTGGCTTCCATAGCAGCTTCACGAACAGAGTCGAAGAATGTTGCTCGTGGTACTCGAGAGATGAAAAAGTATTGACCCATAGTCTTTGGGCAAACTCCCTTTACACGGTGAAGGTGTACCTCCACATACCAAAGTTCAACTCCCTTCTCCATGAAAGGATAACCCTTGTAGACTACATCTCCTTCAAGATGAATATGCTTCATCATGTCCTTCAGGATTTTTGGGTAATCCCGATCACCGGTCAGGGTCATGATCGTTTCCGGGACCTTGAGAAAAGACCCGTAAAGGGTTGTCATCTGCAGGTATAAGATAGAAGGGGTACTCAGAATAATGTATCTATTTCCTTGGATGAAATGTGGTTGTTTTTCTGGGAAAAGTTTGGGGTCAGCTTGTCCATGGGTTTGAGGTTTTAGTCTGGGTGAGATAATGAGAGATGCATTCACAATCAACAACAACTCATAACATTTCACATGAGATTCCAACACCTCAACTTTTATTGCTTCACGAGCTATTACAATTTCCATTTCATAACTCAACGCAACATCCTCAACAAAAATAAAAGTGCATTCCAACTTTATTACATGCTTTATTCCAATATCAAGATCTCAACTACTCTGCTCAAGCTCTTCTCGGGTCTGAACATTCTCTGGCAAAATGTCCTACTCCTTTGCAGCATAAACAAATGAATTCAGACAAATCCAGGGGCTTCCTGGTGGTTATCTTGGCTCCTTGGGTTCTTGGCTTCCTTGCTGGGCATTTGCTAGCGTAATGACCTAAATCCTTGCACGTGTAACAAGTAATTTGACTCAGGTCCTTTTTTGCAGAAACTGGGTTGTTCTGGGGACACATGCGCTTTCTCTTCCTAGACTTCTTTGTTCCGATCAATTCTTCTATCTTTTGTCGATCAAACTCCACTTCTTTCGTCGGGAAGTCTCCCAGATACTCTTGGCTTTCCTTCATGCAATACTGAGAAAAATGTCCTTCTTCTCCACATGAATAGCAGGCATTGGAGTAAAATTTGTTTAGGCCTTCTCCATTAGGGTCATCAATATCTTCCTTCATCATAGGTTCTTTTAAGCTTTCCCTGAGGGCTTCTTTCATTGCTTCCTTCTGTTGCTTGGAAATTTCTTGTACCTTGGGGTAAATATGACACTGGGCAGGGTAGTGCGTAGTTCCTTCACACAAGAAACAAGTAACTTGCCTAGTTGGGCATTCTTCAACTCGGTGATTTGCTTCACAATGAGGGCATCCATCCTTGTGTTCCTCATGGCTATGTCCTATCCCACCGCAAATCTTGCATGCACAAGGTTTCCTCATTTTATTGCCATAGGGTTTCTGAATAATACGGGATCTCAGTAGAGTCGTCTTGAATTGCTCCCAAGTTTTTGCTCCGTTACATCCTTGTATGGCCTGATGCATTTTCCACCAGGTTGCAGCACTTTTTGTAAAGTACTAAAGAGCATATTGAACCTCATACTTCCTTGCAACCAAATTGCTCCTAAAGTGATTCTCCATGTTTTGAATCCATAGCTCTGCCTCTAACTGAGTGATCGGTCCAGAGAATACAAGTCCTTCTTCATTCATCATCTATTGGGTCCAAGGGTTTTGGGATGAGATAAGAGGGATAGAGAGATACACACAATACACACAATATAGTTTTGAAAATAAGTTTTATTTGTGGCTGTCAGGAAAAACATCAAACAGTGACAGCTCACAAATCATCGCATCTAACGTGAGTATACAACAAGGGTTTGATCTTCTAAAGGTCATATAAATCTTGGAATTCTTCCGTGTCTTCAAATTCTTCAATTCTTCAGAGGCTTCGACTGTTGTAGCTTCAATTCTTCTAGTGTATGGTGAAGTCTGATATCCTCGTTCTCGGAGTGGCTTCAGTTCACCCTCCGTGTGGTTCAAAGGGAAAGGGGTTTTGTCTAACTAAAAAGGGAATATTTGATAAAGCTCAGAAACGAAGAGAGATAAAGGATCTTCTTGAAAATTAAGTTTTAGAGAAATCCTTTCCTATGGGCTTTCCAGTTTCTAGGGTCACGTCCTACAGTCAACATGTGCTCTGATACTATCTTTGTAGCGACCCAACCTCAAACGGCCAAGCCCCTGTGTATCCGGGCCATCCCTGGATCGGTATGCTGGCACACACAGTACATCAATGTATATATCAAAGTGCAATCACATGTATAAATATCGTAAAACTGATATATACCTCATAAATCTCAGCGGAAACAATCGAATGGGTGTGGAGTCCCATCAACGCCAACGGTAAGTTGAGTGTAAACCCATAACCCTACAACGTAACTCTTACTCATCGTAGAAAATTCCTGCAACATAAGACGTTGCAGCCCTGTAGGTCAGTACATTGAATGTACTGGCAAGTCACATCATAAGAATAATGAACCTATTTGTACATGCAATTTGGCTGGTGGAAAGCTCTAAGTTTAGTTTTTGCATAAAGCTAGTTTTTCCCTAGAATAAAAGATATTATCCTACCACTATTGTATAGCATAGGATGAGTTGGTAAACCCAACTCAATCCATTCCCAAAGTTTCATTTAAAACCCAACTGTTTAATTAAGAGTGATGAGATCTCCCAGCATTTCCACTACTAGATGCTCAAGTTGTCCGTAACCGGGGACACGGCTAATCGATTAAGTTTTAACACTCTGCAGAGGTTTGCGCACTTTTCCCCACAAGACTCGATCGCCTCCCTTGAAGTTCTCGCACTGCCTGGCGTTTGAGAACAGGATGACCGAGACATAGTCTTTCGAAAATGTTCCCCCTTAACCCACGGATAGGCCGATACACCTACATCATTCTACATCTGCTAGCCCATCCCGGAAGGGGTCACACTAACTATTCAACTAAGCTGGAGCCCATATTGGCTTGTGGCTGCACACGTAAGCTTCTAGACATGAGAATACGATTGATCTCTTTGAGCCTGGGCGGCCGACCACTAGTGGTGCACCACCATGGATTAACCATGCATGCTCCCACTGCACTTCGCCACCATTCAAACCAAATACCGCCCAGGTAGTTCATTTACAAGTCTTGGTCCTGATTACTATTTTTTCACTCATGTCTCACCATGAACACTACCCAATCCACGTCTACATTTGCGAGGCAGAAATAAACTTACACGGTGGTGACAAGGTTGTATAGATCAGACCTACCTCAAATGAACTACTAGGTAACGACATAGCCATCTGGCAACAATAAATCCTACCATGCAATCCTACCACAAAAGGACTAAGTGCATAATATAAACATAGGTAATTGGAAGAATGGTCAAATGTGAACTTGCCTGGTAATAGTTGATGAAGATTATATCGCTCTCAGGAATTTACTTAATAGAGCTATTCGTCACTCTTCGATGAAAATCTATAAAGTCAAACATTGCACTCACATAAGAAATCATTTCAGAGAACCAAGAAGAACATGCAAAGCAGTAAGTCTTGGAAAAACCAAATGAACATTCAACACACTTAACTAGCATGGAAATATCCTAAGTGCAAAACAACATGTGACATAGGGTGCAAAGATGTGATGTGGACCACAGTGCATACTAGGCATACGAGTAAAACTACTATGGACAGATCCTAATGTGTGAAAAATATCGTGAGATAAGTCCAAGTGATAGGGTTTGGCAACGGTGACACGGTGCAAAAAGAATCAACCTATTTGGAGCTACGGTTTAGGAGATATGGCCAATTGAAGTTTGAATTCAAATCTGAATAAAGTTAAAATTTGAATTTGGCCAAAAGTTTTCAAAGTTGGTTTTCTGGATAAAGCTATTCGAGACGAACATTTTGCCGCTGGTTTCGTCGAATTTGGATCAACGGTTAAAACGTTGTGGCTATCCGAAGTTTAGGGGCTAAACTGAAATTTATAGGGACTTGACTGTGAAAGTTTTATTCACGACCAGGTCCCTGGCCACGTGGCGGCTTCCTACTGGCCGAGCAGCATTCGCTGTGGAAGCTATTCGGCGAACGGCCGTAACTTAGGCAGAACAGCGGCGACGGCTAGAAAAAAAAATTAAACCAGAGATCGGTTTGACTAAACCGAACGGTTTACTAAAGCCCGTGGTTAACCGATCTAATTCAAATATAAAAAAACTTAAACTAAGCGAACGGGGCAGTGGCTCACAGCGAGCGAGGACGGCGAATAGGGGCGACGGCGCTGGCGTCAGGCGGCGGACAGCGGACAGGGTGGCGTCTCCGGCGGTCCTCAGCGGCGGCGAAGGGGTCGGGGAGACCGGGCGCGGCGTGGGCGGCGTGCTGGTGAGGTCGGCGGGTGGTAGGGTGGCCAGCGACGAGCGGAGGGAGGCGGCGGAGCTCCGGTGCTCCGGCGAGAGCGCGGCGTGTCGGGGCGGCATCTCTGGTGCGACCTAGGCGGCAAAATTTTGTCAATGAGATGCGCCTCGACGCGGGGAGTCAATTGACAAAGAAGAACGGGGTCTACACAGTCTTAAGGACGGCGGAACGGACCGGCGAGGTAGCTCCGGCGGGCAAGATCCAAACGACGAAGGCGGCGGCTGTGAGCGGCGTGGGTCGTTGCGGAGTGGCAGAATCGAACGAGGGGAGTCGGGGGAATTTATAGGCGCGAGAAGAGGCTGCGGAGACTGCGGATGAGCCTCATCCGAGCGAGGGAAGCGGCCGGCGGGTTCGGGCGTCGCGCAGCGTGCTCATCCCGAGCAGTGCGGGAGGTTGGGGACGAGCTGGGGAGTGGGGCCCACGGGTCAGTGGCCGCGGCGGGTAGCGAGCGAGCGCTGCCTCTCGGGCGCGGGGCTGGGCCGGTCGGCCAGTCGGGCGCGGCTGGCTCCTGGGCCGAAGTTGGCCAGCGGCTGGTTGGGCCGCGGGGTGTTCCTGGGCCGAGCTGGCCTCGGTCCAGGTGGTGTGTGTGTGTTTTTTTTAAAACACAAAGAGGAAAACTGTAGCAGAAATAAAAAATAAAAAAATACATAGGCATATTATATATCAAAATGTTCAGAAAAATACCAAGAATAAGATGAACTATTTTCCAAGTTCAAATAATTTCCAAAAAAATTCATAAAAGTCAAACAGTGCTACTGTTGCATTTAAAATCAATAAAATCATTTTTAAAATAGCAAAATGATTTCAAATTTATTTTCTCCTAATTTTCTATTTAAGGGAATCATTTTACCCTTATTTCCATTTATTTATTTTTAGGAGAAAAAATATTTTGAATAGAAACTCAAATAACTCCCAATTGGATTTGAATTTGGAATTTCAAACAACTTCAAATGGAAAAATGAGTTTCAAATAACTTCAAAGTGACTTCCAATTTATTTCTTTGAAACTTCCAACTCTCTTTCTTCAAATATGAAGAAGTCATTTTATCTTCCCTCATGAACTCATTGAGTTGCTTAAAGTTTCTAAGTTTGGAATATTTCAAAATGGAATTCAAATCATTTTCAAACCCCTTTTCATTTCTTTAAATGGAAGAAGTCATATCATCTTCAGGGTTTTGTGATGAAATGAATTTGAATTGAGGAAGATCAAAATGCTAGATGCAAAGTTTTGGGAAGTCCTTTTATTCCCTCTCATTCAACTTTCAAAAAGTTTCAATTTCCACTCAGTTTCACACAATCAATCACACAAAAATCAAACAAATAATCACAATTATTTATTTAATATAACATTCCAAAATTTAGAATTTTGGGATGTTACAGTAATATTAGTAGACGTCAAGAAATGCCTATGAACTATTCACTCGTTATTGAACCATTTGATGTTTGGGGCTTTGACTATATGGGCCCTTTTCCTGCCTCTAATGGATATACACATATTTTAATTGTTGTTGATTACGTTACTAAGTGGTAGAAGCTATTCCAACTAGTAGTGTTGATCATAACACTTCTATTAAAATGCTTAAAGAAGTTATTTTTCCAAGATTTGGAGTCCCTAGATATTTAATGAATGATGGTGGTTCACATTTTATTCATGGTGCTTTCCGTAAAATGCTTGCTAAGTATGATGTTAATCATAGAATTGCATCTCCTTATCACCCACAGTCTAGTGGTCAAGTAGAATTGAGCAATAGAGAGCTCAAATTAATTTTGCAAAAGACTGTTAATATATCCAGAAAGAATTGGTCCAAGAAACTTGATGATGCATTATGGGCCTATAGAACGACATATAAAAATCCTATGGGTATGTCTCTGTATAAAATGGTTTATGGTTAAGCATGCCACTTACCTCTCGAACTAGAACACGAGGCATATTGGGCTATTCAAGAGCTCAATTATGATTTTAAACTTGCCGGTGAGAAGAGGTTATTTGATATTAGCTCACTCGATGAATGGAGAACCCAAGCCTACGAAATTGCCAAGTTGTTTAAAGAAAAGGTTAAAAAATGGCATGATAAAAGGATACAAAAGCGTGAGTTTAATGTAGGTGATTATGTATTGCTATACAACTCTCGTTTAAGATTTTTTGCAGGAAGACTTCTCTCTAAATGGGAAGGTCCTTACGTTATCGAGGAGGTCTATCGTTCCGGTGCCATAAAAATCAACAACTTCGAAGGCACAAATCCGAAGGTGGTGAACGGTCAAAGAATCAAACATTATATCTCAGGTAATCCCATAAATGTTGAAACCAATGTTATTGAAACCGTAACCCCGGAGGAATACATAAGGGACACTTTCCAGAACGTTTCAGACTCCGAAAAGGAATAGGTATGTGGTACGGTAAGTAAACCGACTCCAAAACAGTTTTTAAGGCAATATCTCTCTGTTTTGGAATATTTAGAAAAATAGAAAAATAAGAAGCAGTCCGGGAAGGACACGAGGGCTCCACGAGGGTGGAGGGCGCGCCCCCTACCTCGTGGGCACCTCGTGCGCTTTCCGGACTCCGTTTTCTTACACGTTACGTATTTTGGTCGTTAAAAATTCATTATATAATCTCCCAGAGGTTTTGACCACCGTATCACGCAAAAATCTCTTGTTCTTGTTTCGAGCTATTTTCTGCCAGGGTTGTCAAAGCTAAGCATCTTGTCGTCTCCCTCCTCCTGCAACAATGAGGGCAACGATGCTTGGCTAATGAAGACAGAGCTGAAGAGAGAAGAACCCATGGAGATCAACAAGGATGAAGGGACCAAGAAGGCCACAGAGGACCGAGCTCCGGCAACAGAAGACATCCTTCAACTTGATCACAATCTTCTTACCCAACTGAGATCGAAGCTTTCAAGATGATTGATACGTCTCCAACGTATCTATAATTTTTGATTGCTCCATGCTATATTATCTACTGTTTTGGACTATACTGGGCTTTATTTTCCACTTTTATATTATTTTTGGGACTAACCTATTAACCGGAGGCCCAGCCCAGAATTGCTGATTTTTGCCTATTTCAGTGTTTCGAAGAAACGGAATATCAAACAGAGTCCAAACGGAATGAAACCTTCGGGAATGTGATTTTCTCACCGAACATGATCCAGGAGACTTGGACCCTACGCCAAGGCATCAGAGAGGCGGTCACGAGGGTGGGGGCGCCCCCCATATGGCGCGCCCCCTGCCTCGTGGGCCCCTCGGTGCTCCACCGACATACTCCTTCCTCCTATATATACATACGTACCCCCAAACGATCAGAACAGGAGCCAAAAACCTAATTCCACCGCCGCAACTTTCTGTATCCACGAGATCCCATCTTGGGGCCTGTTCCGGAGCTCCGCCGGAAGAGGGCCGTCATCATGGAGGGCTTCTACATCATCCTAGCCCCTCTGATGAAGTGTGAGTAGTTTACCTCAGACCTTCGGGTCCATAGTTAGTAGCTAGATGGCTTGTTCTCTCTTTTTGGATCTCAATACAAAGTTCTCCCCCTCTCTTGTGGAGATCTATTCGATGTAATCTTCTTTTTGCGGTGTGTTTGTTGAGACCGATGAATTGTGGGTTTATGATCAACTCTATCTATGAATAATATTTGAATCTTCTCTGAATTGTTTTATGTATGATTGGTTATCTTTGCAACTCTCTTCGAATTATCCGTTTGGTTTGGCCAACTAGATTGGTAGTTCTTGCCATGGGAGAAGTGCTTAGCTTTGGGTTCGATCTTGCGGTGTCCTTTCCCAGTGATAGAAGGGGCAGCAAGGCACGTATTGCATCGTTGCCATCGAGGATAACAAGATGGGGTTTATTTCATATTGCATGAATTTATCTCTCTACATCATGTCATCTTGCTTAAGGCGTTACTCTGTTTTTAACTTAATACTCTAGATGCATGCTGGATAGTGGTCGATGAGTGGAGTAATAGTAGTAGATGCATAATCGTTTCGGTCTACTTGTCACGGACGTGATGCCTATATACATGATCATGCCTAGATATTCTCATAACTATGCTCAATTCTGTCAATTGCTCAACAGTAATTTGTTCACCCACCGTAGAATACTTATGCTCTTGAGAGAAGCCACTAGTGAAACCTATGGCCCCCGGGTCTATTCTCATCATATCAATCTCCATCACTTTAATCTTGCTTTGCTTTTTTACTTTGCTTTTAACTTTTACTTTGCATCTTTATACCAAAAATACAAAAAATATTATATCTATCAGATCTCACTCTCGTAAGTGACCGTGAAGGGATTGACAACCCCTAATCACGTTGGTTGCAAGTAGCTATCGTTTTGTGCAGGTACGAGGGACTTGAGCGTGGCCTCCTACTGGATTGATACCTTGGTTCTCAAAAACCGAGGGAAATACTTACGCTATTCTGCTACATCATCCCTTCCTCTTTGGGGAAAACCAACGCAAGCTCAAGACGTAGCAAGAAGGATTTCTGGCGCCGTTGCCGGGGAGTCTATGCAAAAAGTCAACATACCAAGTACCCATCACAATCCCTATCTCTCGCATTACATTATTTGCCATTTGCCTCTCGTTTTCCTCTCCCTCACTTCACCCTTGCCGTTTTATTCGCCCTCTCTCTCTCTATCCTCCCTCTCTATTTGCCTCTTTTACCCGTTTGCTCTTGTCTGCTCGTGTGCTAGTTTGTTTGCTTGTCGTCATGGCTAGTCCTCTTTCTGCTCCTTTGTCCCCTGAGTTTGAAGTCCTTCACTTCAAACAAAATCAAGGAGAAAACTTAAAGGATGCTTGGTTTAGAATGATGGAATCTTATCATAAATGCACCCTAGAAGTAAATTTAAGAATTTTGCTTCGCAACTTTTATGTTGGGCTTAATATGTCTCATAGACAACTTTTGGATTGTGTTGCCAAAGGCAATTTTATTGAAATTGATCCCAGTATCGTGCATGAAATTATAGAAGGTATAGTAGGAACTTTACCTCAACAAAAGGGGCCCCATCATACCCAAGAGAAAATGCAAGTTTTTGAGAAAATTTGCGAAGTAACTAAGATTTTACAGAAATCTCTTGAACCTCTTAAGAGCGTTAGCGTAAATCTTCACCGCATGAATATGTTGATTACTCTTTGCAATAAGCGGTTGGATTCTTTAGATCTCAAGATCTCTGAATATGAAGGGAAACATAAGGAACCTCCCGGATTCGAGCATAACTTCACTAAAAGAATTAAGAATCAAGATGGCAATACCTAGATCTATCCTCGCTTTTATGCCTAGCTAGGGGCGTTAAACGATAGCGCTTGTTGGGAGGCAACCCAATTTTATTTTTATTCCTTGATTTTTGCTCCTGTTTAGTAATAAATAAATTATTTAGCCTCTGTTTTGGTTGTGTTTTTTGTGTTTGTGCCAAGTAGAACCGTTGGGAAGACTTGGGGAAAGTCTTGTTAAACTTGCTGTAAAAAACAGAAACTTTAGCGCTCATGAGAACTGCTGTCATTTTTATTTTAAGAGTGATATTTAGTTAATTCTTTTTGCAGATGATTAATAGATAAATTCCTCAAGTACAGCAATTTATTTTAGAATTTTTGGGGTTCCAGATCTTGCGCTAGCTACAGATTACTACAGACTGTTCTGTTTTTGACAGATTCTGTTTTTTCGTGTGTTGTTTGCTTATTTTGATGAATCTATGGCTAGTAAAATAGTTTATAATCCATAGAGAAGTTGGAATACAGTAGTTTTAACACCAATATAAATAAAGAATGAGTTCGTTACAGTATGTTGAAGTGGTCTTTTGTTTTCTTTCGCTAACGGAGCTCACGAGTTTTCTATTTTGAGTTGTGTTGTGAAGTTTTCAAGTTTTGGGTGAATTCTTTTGATGGATTATGGAACAAGGAGTGGCAAGAGCCTAAGCTTGGGGATGCCCATGGCACCCCCAAGATAATCCAAGGACACCAAGAAGTCAAAGCTTGGGGATGCCCCGGAAGGCATCCCCTCTTTCGTCCACTTCCATCGGTAATTTACTTCGAGCTATATTTTTATTCACCAACATGATATGTGTTTTGCTTGGAGCGTCTTGTATTATTTGTGTCTTTGTGTCTTAGTATGCCACAATCATCCTTTCTGTACACACCTTTTGAGAGAGCCATACATGAATTAAAATTTGATAGAATACTCTATATGCTTCACTTATATCTTTTGAGCTATGTAGTTTTGTTCTATGTGCTTCACTTATATCTTTTGAGCGTTATAATTTTGCTCTATGTGCTTCAATTAGATCTTTTAGAGAATGGTGGTGGATTTTTTTAAAGAAACTATTGATCTCTCATGCTTCACTTAAACTATTTTGAGAGTCTTGATATCATGGTAATTTGCTTAATAATAATATGCTTGGTATTCAAGATTTGTGAAACTTTCTTTTGAGTGTGTTGAATACTAAGAAAAGATTGAAGCATGATAATTGTTTTGAGATATGGAGGTTATAATATTAAAGTCATGCTAGTTGAGTAGTTGTGAATTTAGAGAATACTTGTGCTAAAGTTTGTGATTCCCGTAGCATGCACGTATGGTGAACCGTTATGTGATGAAGTCGGAGCATGATTTATTTATTGATTGTCTTCCTTATGAGTGGCGGTCGGGGACGAGCGATGGTCTTTTCCTACCAATCTATCCCCCTAGGAGCATGCGCGTAATACTTTGCTTTGATAACTTCTAGATATTTGCAATAAGTATATGAGTTCTTTATGACTAATGTTGAGTCCATGGATTATACGCACTCTCACCCTTCCACCTTTGCTAGCCTCTCTAATACCGCACACCTTTCGCCGGTATCATACACCTACCATATACCTTCCTCAAAACAGCCACCATACCTACCTATTATGGCATTTCCATAGCCATTCCGAGATATATTGCCATGCAACTTTCCACCATCTAGTTCATCATGACACATTCATCATTGTCATATTGCTTAGCATGATCATGTAGTTGACATAGTATTTGTGGCAAAGCCACCGTTCATAATTTCTTCATACTTGTCACTCTTGATTCATTGCATATCCCGGTACACCGCCGGAGGCATCCATATAGAGTCATACTTTGTTTTAGAATCGAGTTGTAATCATTGAGTTGTAAATAAATAAAAGTGTGATGATCATCATTTAATAGAGCATTGTCCCAAAAAAAATAGAAAGGCCAAAAAAAAGAAGGCCCAAAAAAGAGAAAATAAATAAAAAGAGGCAATGCTACTATCCTTTTACCACACTTGTGCTTCAAAGTAACACCATGATCTTCATAGTAGAGAGTCTCTCATGTTATTACTTTCATATACTAGTGGGAATTTTACATTATAGAACTTGGCTTGTATATTCCAATGATGGGCCTCCTCAAGTGCCCTAGGTCTTCGTGAGCAAGCAAGTTGGATGCACACCCACTAGTTTCTTTTGTTGAGCTTTCATACATTTATAGCTCTAGTGCATCCGTTGCATGGCAATCCCTACTCACTCATATTGATATCTATTGATGGGCATCTCCATAGCCCGTTGATACGCCTAGTTGATGTGAGACTATCTTCCCCTCCTTTTTGTCTTCTCCACAACCACCATTCTATTCCACCTATAGTGCTATATCCATGGCTCACGCTCATGTATTGCGTGAAGATTGAAAACGTTTTGAAAAAGTTAGAGTATGAAACAATTGCTTGGCTTGTCATCGGGGTTGTGCATGATTTAAATACTTTGTGTGGTGAAGATAGAGCATAGCCAGACTATATGATTTTGTAGGGATAACTTTCTTTGGCCATGTTATTGAGAAGACATAGTTGCTTTGTTAGTATGCTTGAAGTATTATTATTTTTATGTCAATATAAACTTTTGTCTTGAATCTTTCGAATCTGAATATTCATATCACAATTAAGAAGATTTACATTGAAATTATGCCAAGTAGCACTCCGCATAAAAAATTTCTCTTTTTATCATTTACCTACTCGAGGACGAGCAGGAATTAAGCTTGGGGATGCCTGATACGTCTCCAACGTATCTATAATTTTTGATTGCTCCATGCTATATTATCTACTGTTTTGGACTATATTGGGCTTTATTTTCCACTTTTATATTATTTTTGGGACTAACCTATCAACCGGAGGCCCAGCCCAGAATTGCTGCTTTTTGCCTATTTCAGTGTTTCGAAGAAACAGAATATCAAACGGAGTCCAAACGGAACGAAACCTTCGGGAACGTGATTTTCTCACCGAACGTGATCCAGGAGACTTGGACCCTATGCCAAGGCATCGGAGAGGCGGTCACGAGGGTGGGGGCGCGCCCCCTGCCTCATGGGCCCCTCGGTGCTCCACCGACATACTCCTTCCTCCTATATATACATACGTACCCCCAAACGATCAGAACAGGAGCCAAAAACCTAATTCCACCGCCGCAACTTTCTGTATCCACGAGATCCCATCTTGGGGCCTGTTCCGGAGCTCCGACGGAAGAGGGCCGTCATCATGGAGGGCTTCTACATCATCCTAGCCCCTCTGATGAAGTGTGAGTAGTTTACCTCAGACCTTCAGGTCCATAGTTAGTAGCTAGATGGCTTGTTCTCTCTTTTTGGATCTCAATACAAAGTTCTCCCCCTCTCTTGTGGAGATCTATTCGATGTAATCTTCTTTTTGCGGTGTGTTTGTTGAGACCGATGAATTGTGGGTTTATGATCAACTCTATCTATGAATAATATTTGAATCTTCTCTGAATTGTTTTATGTATGATTGGTTATCTTTGCAACTCTCTTCGAATTATCCGTTTGGTTTGGCCAACTAGATTGGTAGTTCTTGCCATGGGAGAAGTGCTTAGCTTTGGGTTCGATCTTGCGGTGTCCTTTCCCAGTGACAGAAGGGGCAACAAGGCACGTATTGCATCGTTGCCATCGAGGATAACAAGATGGGGTTTATTTCATATTGCATGAATTTATCTCTCTACATCATGTCATCTTGCTTAAGGTGTTACTCTGTTTTTAACTTAATACTCTAGATGCATGCTGGATAGTGGTCGATGAGTGGAGTAATAGTAGTAGATGCAGAATCGTTTCGGTCTACTTGTCACGGACGTGATGCCTATATACATGATCATGCCTAGATATTCTCATAACTATGCTCAATTCTGTCAATTGCTCAACAGTAATTTGTTCACCCATCGTAGAATACTTATGCTCTTGAGAGAAGCCACTAGTGAAACCTATGGCCCCCGGGTCTATTCTCATCATATCAATCTCCATCACTTTAATCTTGCTTTGCTTTTTTACTTTGCTTTTACCTTTTACTTTGCATCTTTATACCAAAAATACCAAAAATATTATATCTATCAGATCTCACTCTCGTAAGTGACCATGAAGGGATTGACAACCCCTAATCGCGTTGGTTGCGAGTAGCTATCGTTTTGTGCAGGTACGAGGGACTTGAGCGTGGCCTCCTACTGGATTGATACCTTGGTTCTCAAAAACTGAGGGAAATACTTACGCTACTCTGCTGCATCATCCCTTCCTCTTCAGGGAAAACCAACGCAAGCTCAAGACGTAGCAATGATTGAGTTAGCCCGTATACAAAATAAGTATCTCACACGTGAAAATATTTTGTTGAAGGAGCATATCATCGCACTCAAAGGCATTATCCGCAAGTTAGAAGACCTCCTACGCTCGATGTGCGACTATCTGATAACCCACAAGTATAGGGTATCGCAACAGCTTTCGAGGGTAGAGTATTCAACCCAAATTTATTGATTCAACACAAGGGGAGCCAAAGAATATTCTCAAGTATTAGCAGCTGAGTTGTCAATTCAACCACACCTGGAAACTTGGTATCTGTAGCAAAGTGTTTAGTAGCAAAGTAATATGATAGTGGTGGTAGCAGCAACAAAAGTAAAGACAGCAAAAGTAATGTTTTTGGTATTTTGTAGTGATTGTAACAGTAGCAGCGGAAAAGTAAATAAGCGTAAACCAGTATATGGAAAACTCGTAGGCACCGGATCAGTGATGGATAATTATGTCGGATGCGGTTCATCATGTAACAGTCATAATATAGGGTGACACAGAACTAGCTCCAATTCATCAATGTAATGTAGGCATGTATTTCGTATATAGTCATACGTGCTTATGGAAAAGAACTTGCATGACATCTTTTGTCCTACCCTCCCGTGGCAGCGGGGTCCTATTGGAAACTAAGGGATATTAAGGCCTCCTTTTAATAGAGAACCGGAACAAAGCATTAGCACATAGTGAATACATGAACTCCTCAAACTAAGGTCATCACCGGGAGTGTTCCCGATTATTGTCACTTCGGGGTTGCCGGATCATAACACATAGTAGGTGACTATAGACTTGCAAGATAGGATCAAGAAATCACATATATTCATGAAAACATAATAGGTTCAGATCTGAAATCATGGCACTCGGGCCCTAGTGACAAGCATTAAGCATAGCAAAGTCATAGCAACATCAATCTCAGAACATAATGGATACTAGGGATCAAACCCTAACAAAACTAACTCGATTACAAGATAAATCTCATCCAACCCATCACCGTCCAGCAAGCCTACGATGGAATTACTCACGCACGGCGGTGAGCATCATGAAATTGGTGATGGAGGATGGTTTATGATGACAACAGCGACGAATCCCCCTCTCCGAAGCCCCGAACGGACTCCAGATCAGCCCTCCCGAGAGGTTTTAGGGCTTGGCGGCGGCTCCGTATCGTAAAACGCGATGATTTCTTCTCTCTGATTTTTTTTCTCTCCGAAAGCAAATATATAGAGTTGGGGTTTGTGTCGGAGGGCATCCAGGGGGCCCACGAGGTAGGGGGGCACGCCCTAGGGGGGGCGCCCCCCACCCTCGTGAGAAGGGTGTGGGCCCCCTAGTCTTCATCTTTGGCGAGGATTTTTTTAATTTTTTCTAAGATGTTCCGTGGAGTTTCAGGTCATTCCGAGAATATTTGTTTTCTGCACATAAAACAACACCATGGCAATTCTGCTAAAAACAGCGTCAGTCCGGGTTAGTTCCATTCAAATCATACAAGTTAGAGTCCAAAACAAGGGCAAAAGTATTTGGAAAAGTAGATACGACGGAGACGTATCACTATCCATCATCAACAACTCCACCTTCTTCACCAACAAAGGAGACATAATCACGTGGGGATGGGCACTCCCCTTGGCAACTTCCAAGCTTGGGGGAGTGCCCCGGTATCGTATCACCATCACTTCTATCTTTACCGTTTTTCTTAGTTCGATCCTTTTGGTAATATTTTGATCTAGTAGAATAAAAGTTCTTAGTATGATCTAGTTGTGAGTTTTGCTTTACGATCCTTCTATGTAATCGAGTCCGTGAGCTATATATAATAAAGATTAGTGTTGAGTCAAGGGCTTGACTATTTTGCCATGATCTTGAGTGAATAAAAGAAAACAGAAAGAATAAAAAGAAACAAAGAGATCATATGGATCTTGTGGCGAGTAATGAGCTCACATAGAAAAAGTATGATGAATAAAAGTTGTTGAGAGTTGACAAACATAGTTTTGGTCATCGTTGCAATTAATAGGAAGTAATAAAGAAAGAGAGCTCTTCACATATAAATATACTATCTTGGACATCTTTTATGATTGTGAGCACTCATTAAAATATGACATGCTAAAGAGTTTACGTTGGACAAGGAAGACAACGTGATGGGTTATGTTTTCTTACATCTGAGATAAATCATATTGTCATGGATCATCCAACATGGTTGAGCTTGCCTTTCCCCCTCATGCTAGCCAAATTCATCGCACCAAGTAGAGATACTACTTGTGCTTTCGAATACCCTTAAACCAGTTTTGCCATGAGAGTCCACCATGCCTACCTATGGATTGAGTAAGATCCTCCAAGTAAGTTGTCATCGGTGCAAGCAATAAAAATTGCTCTCTAAATATGTATGACTTATTAGTGTGGGAGAAAATAAGCTTTATACGATTGTGTGATATGGAAGAAATAAAAGCGATAGACTGCATAATAAAGGACCATATCACAAGTGGCAATATAAAGTGATGTTCTTTCGCATTAAGATTTTATGCATCCAACCATAAAAGCGCATGACAACCTCTGCTTCCCTCTGCGAAGGGCCTATCTTTTACTTTTATCTCCTACCCTGCATAAGAGTCATGGTGATCTTCACCCTTCCTTTTTACAGTTTATCCTTTGGAAAGCATAGTATGTTGGAAAGATCCTAGTATATATGGCTAATTGGATGTGAGTTTTCATGAACTATTACCCTTGAGGTAAAACGTTGGGAGGCAAAACTATAAGCCCCTATCTTTCTCTGTGTTCGATTAAAACTCCATACCCATAAGTATTGCGTGAGTGTCAGCAATTGTGAAAGATTATATGATAGTTGAGTATGTTGACTTGCTGAAAAGCTCTTATATATTGACTCTTTCTTATGTTATGATAAATTGGAATTGCTCCAATGACTGAGATTATAGTTTGTTAGTTTTCAATGAAGTTTATGATTCATACTTGAAATTGTGATTGAATTATTACTCTAGCATAAGAAATCATATGACAAGAATTATATAAGTTATTGTTCTAAGAATGATCATGATGCCCTCATGTCCGTATTTTATTTTTATCGACACCTCTATCTCTAAACATGTGGACATATTTTTCGATTTCGGCTTTCGCTTGAGGACAAGCGAGGCCTAAGCTTGGGGGAGTTGATACGTCCATTTTGCATCACGCTTTTATATCGATATTTATTGCATTATGGGCTGTTATTACACATTATGTCACAATACTTATACCTATTCTCCCTTATTTTACCAGGTTTACATAAAGAGGGAGAATGCCGGCAGCTGGGATTCTGGGCTGGAAAAGGAGCAAATATTAGAGACCTATTCTGCATAGCTCCAAAAGTCCTAAAACTTCATGGAAGACGTTTTCAGAATATATAAAAAATACTAAGCGCAAGAAGTTCACCAGGGGGGCCACACCATGCCCACGATGGGTGGGGGGTGCGCCCTACCCCCCTGGGCGCGCCCCCTACCTCGTGGGCCCCCTGGTGTCCCTTTGATGTCCATCTTCTGCTATATGAAGTCTTTTAATGAGGAAAAATCATAAGCCATCTCCTCGGACGAAACTCCGCCGCCACGAGGCGGAACCTTGGCGGAACCAATCTAGGGTTCCGGCAGAGCTGTTCTGCCGGGGGAACTTCCCTCCGGGAGGGGGAAATCATCGCCATCATCATCACCAACGCTCCTCTCATCAGGAGAGGGCAATCTTCATCAACATCTTCACCAGCACCATATCCTCTCAAAACCCTAGTTCATCTCTTGTATCCAATTCTTGTCTCCAAGTCCGGGATTGGTACTAGTAGGTTGCTAGTAGTGTTAATTACTCCTTGTAGTTGATGCTAGTTGGTTTATTTGGTGGAAGATCATATGTTCAGATCCTATATGCATATTAATACCCCTCTGATTATGAACATGAATATGCTTTGTGAGTAGTTACGTTTGTTCCTGAGGACATGGGAGAAGTCTTGCTATTCGTAGTCATGTGAATTTGGTATTCGTTCGATATTTTGATGAGATGTATGTTGTCTCTCCTCTAGTGGTGTTATGTGAACGTCGACTACATAACACTTCACCATTATTTGGGCCTAGAGGAAGGCATTGGGAAGTAATAAGTAGATGATGGGTTGCTAGAGTGACAGAAGATTAAACCCTAGTTTATGCATTGCTTCGTAAGGGGCTGATTTGGATCCATATGTTTCATGCTATGGTTAGGTTTACCTTAATACTTTTGTTGTAGTTGCGGATGCTTGCAATAGAGGTTAATCATAAGTGGGATGCTTGTCCAAGTAAGGATAGTACCCAAGCACCGGTCCACCCACATACCAAATTATCAAAGTACTGAACGCGAACTATATAAGAGTTTGTCCAGGCTTGTCCTTTGCTACAAAAAGGATTGGGCCACCTTGCTGCACTTTATTTACTTTTGTTACTTGTTGCTCGTTACAAATTATCCTATCACAAAACTATCTGTTACCACTTATTTCAGTACTTGCAGAGAATACCTTGCTGGAAACCGCTTATCATTTCCTTCTGCTCCTCGTTGGGTTCGACACTCTTACTTATTGAAAGGACTACGATAGATCCCCTATACTTGTGGGTCATCATGTCCTTTCCCAGTGACAGCAGGGGCAGCAAGGCACATATTGTATTGTTGCCATCGAGGATAAAAGGATGGGGTTTATATCATATTGCATGAGTTTATCCCTCTACATCATGTCATCTTCCTTAAAGCATTACCCTGTTCTTATGAACTTAATACTCTAGATGCATGTTGGATAGCGGTCGATGTGTGGAGTAATAGTAGTAGATGCAGAATCGTTTCGGTCTACTTGTCTCGGACGTGATGCCTATATACATGATCATACCTAGATATTCTCATAACTATGCTCAATTCTATCAATTGCTCGACAGTAATTCGTTTACCCACCGTAATACTTATGCTCTTGAGAGAAGCCACTAGTGAAACCTATGGCCCCCGGGTCTATCTTTCATCATATTAATCTTCCAACACTTAGTTGTTTCCTTTGCCATTTATTTTACTTTGCATCTTTGTTTCTCTTTATCATAAAAATACCAAAAATATTATCTTATCATATCTATCATATCTCACTCTCGTAAGTGACCGTGAAGGGCTTGATAACCCCTTTACCGCGTTGGTTGCGAGGTTCTTATTTGTTTGTGTAGGTGCGTGGGACTTGAGCGTGATCTCCTACTGGATTGATACCTTGGTTCTCAAAAACTGAGGGAAATACTTATGCTACTTTGCTGCATCACCCTTTCCTCTTCAAGGGAAAACCAACGCAGTGCTCAAGAGGTAGCAAGAAGGATTTCTGGCGCCGTTGCCGGGGAGATTCGTGCCAAGTCAAGTCAAGATTTGACTCCCAACATCGAGTCATTTCAGGTGTCGTTGCCAAGTCAAGACATACCAAGTACCCATCACAAACTCTTATCCCTCGCATTACATTATTTGTCATTTACCTCTTGTTTTCCTCTCCCCCACTTCACCCTTGCCATTTTATTCGCCCTCTCTTCATCTCTCCTCTTTCCCTATTTGCCTCTTTTGCCCGTTTCTTGTTTTCTTGTGTGTTGGATTGCTTGTTTGTCACGATGGCTCAAGATAATACTAAATTGTGTGACTTTGCCAATACCAACAACAATGATTTTCTTAGCACTCTGATTGCTCCTCTTACCGATGCTGAATCTTGTGAAATTAATGTTGCTTTGTTGAATCTTGTCATGAAAGATCAATTCGCCGGCCTTCCTAGTGAAGATGCCACTACCCATCTAAACAACTTTGTTGATTTGTGTGATATGCAAAAGAAGAAAGATGTGGATAATGATATTGTTAAACTTAAGATATTTCCGTTTTCGCTTAGAGATCATGCTAAAGCTTGGTTTTCGTCTTTTTAACTTATACCTATTCCACCTAACCATGATATCAATGAGTCTCTCAAAGCCATTAGAATTTCCATTGATGAGTGCAAAGAAAGAACCGCTAGGATGCGTGCCAAGAAAGATTGCTTTGTGAAAGCGTTTTCTTCTAGTTTTCATGATAATAAAGATGAAGATCTAAAATTTATTGATGTGTCTCATATTAAGTCTTTGTTTTTCAATATGAATCTATTATGAGAGCCACTTATGTATTGCCTACCAAAGATGGAAATACCTAGATCTATCTTCGCCTTTATGCCTAGCTAGGGGCGTTAAACGATAGCGCTTGTTGGGAGGCAACCCAATTTTATTTTTATTCTCTGCTTTTTTCTCCTGTTTAGTAATAAATAATTTATCTAGCCTCTGTTTTAGTTGTGTTTTTTGTGTTGAATTAGTGTTTGTGCCAAGTAGAACCATTGAGAAGACTTGGGGAAAGTCTTTTTGATCTTGCTGTAAAAAACAGAAACTTTAGCGCTCACAAGAATCGCTGCCATGTTTATTTGGAAGGTGCTATTTAGTTAATTATTTTTGAAGATGATTAATAGATAAATTCCTCACGTCCAGAAATTTATTTTAGAATTTTTGGGGTTGCAGTAGTTGTGTTAGCTACATATTACTACAGACTGTTCTGTTTTTGACAGATTCTGTTTTTCGTGTGTTGTTTGCTTATTTTGATGAATCTATGGCTAGTAAAAGAGTTTATAAACCATAGAGAAGTTGGAATACAATAGGTTTAACATCAATATAAATAAAGAATGAGTTAATTATAGTACCTTGAAGTGGTGTTTTGTTTTCTTTCGCTAACGGAGCTCACGAGATTTTCTATTTTGAGTTTTGTGTTGTGAAGTTTTCAAGTTTTGGGTAAAGATTTGATGGATTATGGAACAAAGAGTGGAAAGATCCTAAGCTTGGGGATGCCCATGGCACCCCAAGGTAAAATTCAAGGACACCAAAAAGCATAAGCTTGGGGATGCCCCGGAAGGCATCCCCTCTTTCGTCTTCGTCTATCGGTAACTTTACTTGGAGCTATATTTTTATTCACCACATGATATGTGTTTTGCTTAGAGCGTCTTGTATGATTTGAGTCTTTGCTTTTTAGTTTACCACAATCATACTTTCTGTATACACCTTTTGAGAGAGACTCACATGATTTTAAGTTTATTAGAATACTCTATGTGCTTCACTTATATCTTTTGAGCTATATAGTTTTTGCTCTAGTGCTTCACTTATATCTTTTAGCGCACAGTGGTGGATTTTTTTAATAGAAACTATTGTTCTCTCATGCTTCATGCTACCTCTTGAGCACTGCGTTGGTTTTCCCTTGAAGAGGAAAGGGTGATGCAGCAAAGTAGCGTAAGTATTTCCCTCAGTTTTTGAGAACCAAGGTACCAATCGAGTAGGAGGCCACGCACGAGTCCCTCGCACCTACACAAACAAATAAAATCCTTGCAACCAACGCAATAAAGGGTTGTCAATCCCTTCACGGCCACTTACGAAAGTGAGATCTGATAGATATGATAAGATAATATTTTTGGTATTTTAATGATAAAGATGCAAATTAAATAAAGCGAAATAAAAACGGTGCAAGAAATAGCTTGTTGACGGAAGATTAATATGATAGAAAATAGACCCGGAGGCCATAGGTTTCACTAGTGGCTTCTCTCGAGAGCATAAGTATTATAGTGGGTAAACAAATTACTGTTGAGCAATTGACAGAATTGAGCATAGTTATGAGAATATCTAGGTATGATCATGTATATAGGCATCACGTGCGAGACAAGTAGACCGACTCCTGCCTGCATCTACTACTATTACTCCACACATCGACCGCTATCCAGCATGCATCTAGAGTATTAAGTTCAAAAGAACAGAGTAACGCTTTAAGTAAGATGACATGATGTAGAGGGATAAACTCATGCAATATGATATAAACCCCATCTTGTTATCCTCGATGGCAACAATACAATACGTGCCTTGCTGCCCCTACTGTCACTGGGAAAGGACACCGCAAGATTGAACCCAAAGCTAAGAACTTCTCCCATTTCAAGAAAGATCAATCTAGTAGGCCAAACCAAACTGATAATTCGAAGAGACTTGCAAAGATACCCAATCATACATCAAAGGATTCAGAGAAGATTCAAGTATTGTTCATAGATAAACTTGATCGTAAACCCACAATTCATCGGTCTCAACAAACACACCGCAAAAGAAGATTACATCGAATAGATCCACAACAGAGGGGGAGAACATCGTATTGAGATCCAAAAAGAGAGAAGAAGCCATCTAGCTAATAACTATGGACCCGAAGGTCTGAGGTAAACTACTCACACATCATCGGAGAGGCTATGGTGTTGATGTAGAAGCCCTCCGTAATTGATGCCCCCTCCGGCGGAGCTCCGGAAAAGGCCCCAAGATGGGATCTCACGGGTACAGAAGGTTGCGGCGGTGGAATTAGGGTTTTGGCTCCATATCTGGTAGTTTGGGGGTAGGTAGGTATATATAGGAGGAAGAAGTACATCGATGGAGCAACTTGGGCCCCACAAGGGTGGAGGGCGCACCTGGGGGTGGGGGTAGGCGCGCCCCCTACCTCGTGCCTTCCTGGTTGCTTTCTTGACGTAGGGTCCAAGTCCTCTGGATCACGTTCGTTCCAAAAATCATGTTCCCGAAGGTTTCATTCCGTTTGAACTCCGTTTGATATTCTTTTTCTGCGGAACTCTGAAATAGGCAAAAAAATAGCAATTCTGGGCTGGGCCTCCGGTTAATAGGTTAGTCCCAAAAAATAATATAAAAGTGTATAATAAAGCCCAATAATGTCCAAAGCAGAATATAATATAGCATGGAACAATAAAAAATTATAGATAGACGTATCACTTCACTTATATTATTTTGAGTGTCCTTTAGAACAACATAGCAATAATAAAAACTTTCATAGAAGTGCATTGAATACTATGAGAAGTTTGATACTTGATAATTTTTTTGAGATATGGAGATGGTGATATGAGAGTCATGCTAGTTGAGTAGTTGTGAATTTGAGAAATACTTGTGTTGAAGTTTGTGATTCCCATAGCATGCACGTATGGTGAACCGTTATGTGATGAAGTCGGAGCATGATTTATTTATTGATTGTCTTCCTTATGAGTGGCGGTCGGGGACGAGCGATGGTATTTTCCTACCAATCTATCCCCCTAGGATCATGCGTGTAATACTTTGTTTCGATAACTAATAGATTTTTGCCATAAGTATGTGAATTCTTTATGACTAATGATGAGTCCATGGATTATACGCACTCTCACCCTTCCACCATTGCTAGCCTCTCTAGTATCGCGCAACTTTTGCCGGTACCATAAACCCACCATATACCTTCCTCAAAACAGCCACCATACCTACCTATTATGGCATTTCCATAGCAATTCCGAGATATATTGCCATGCAACTTTCCACCATTCCGTTATTATGACACGCTTCATCATTGTCATATTGCTTGCATGATCATGTAGTTGACATCATATTTTTTGGCAAAGCCACCATTCATAATTCTTCATACATGTCACTCATGCATCATTGCACATCCCGGTACACCGCCGGAGGCATTCACATAGAGTCATATTTTGTTCTAAGTATTGAGTTGTAACTGAATAAAGTGTGATGATCATCATTATTAGAGCATTGTCCCAAGTGAGGAAAGGATGATGGACACTATGATTCCCCCACAAGTCGGGATGAGACTCCGGACGAAAAATAATAAAAAAAATAAAAAAGGAGAAAAGAGGCAAAAAAAGGCCCAAATAAAAAAATATGAGAGAAAAAGAGAGAAGGGACAATGCTACTATCCTTTTTCCACACTTGTGCTTCAAAGTAGCACCATGATCTTCATGATAGAGAGTCTCTTATGATATCACTTCCATATACTAGTGGGCGTTTTTCATTATAGAACTTGGCTTCTATATTCCAATGATGGGCTTCCTCAAAATGCCCTAGGTCTTCATGAGCAAGCAAGTTGGATGCACACCCACTTAGTTTTTTTTGTTGAGCTTTCATATACTTATAGCTCTAGTGCATCCATTGCATGGCAATCCCTACTCACTCACATTGATATCTATTAATGGGCATCTCCATAGCTAGTTGATACGCCTAGTTGATGTGAGACTATCTTCTCCTTTTTGTCTTCTCCACAACCACCATTCTATTCCACCATAGTGCTATATGCATGGCTCATGCTCATAGATTGCGTGAAGATTGAAAAAGTTTGAGAACATCAAAAGTATGAAACAATTGCTTGCCTTGTCATCGGGGTTGTGCATGATTTAAATATTTTGTGTGGTGAAAATAGAGCATAGCCAGACTATATGATTTTGTAGGGATAACTTTCTTTGGCCATGTTATTTTGAGAAGACATAATTTCTTAGTTAGCATGCTTGAAGTATTATTATTTGTATGTCAATATTAAACTTTTATCTTGAATCTTTCAGATCTGAACATTCATGCCACAATAAAGAAAAATTACATTGAGAAATATGTTAGAAAGCATTCCACATCAAAAATTCTTCTTTTATCATTTACCTACTCGAGGACGAGCAGGAATTAAGCTTGGGTATGCTTGATATGTCTCCAATGTATCTATAATTTTTGATTTCTCCATGCTATTATATTATCTATTTTGGATGTTAATGGGCTTTATTTTATACTTTTATATCATTTTTGGGACTAACCTACTAACCGGAGGCCCAGCCCAAATTGTTGTTTTCCCCCTATTTTAGGGTTTCGAAGAAAAGGAATATCAAATGGAGTCCAAAAGGAATGAAACCTTCGGGAACATGATTTTCTCAACAAACGTGATCCAAGAGACTTGGAGTGGGCGTCAAGAAACAACGGAGGAAGCCACGGGGCAGGGGGCGCGCCCTCCACCCTCGTGGGCCCCCTGTTGCTCCACCGACGTACTTCTTCCTCCTATATATATCCACATACCCCCAAACATCTAGGAGCACCACGAAAACCTAATTCCACCGCCGCAACCTTCTGTACCCGAGAGATCCCATCTTGGGGCCTTTTTCGGAGCTCCGCCGGAGGGGGCATTGATCACGGAGGGCCTCTACTCAACTCCATGGCCTCTCCGGTGATGTGTGAGTAGTTTACTTCAGACCTATGGGTCCATAGTTATTAGCTAGATGGCTTCTTCTCTCTCTTTGGATCTCAATACAAAGTTCTCCTCGATCTTCTTGGAGATCTATTCGATGTAATCTTCTTTTGCGGTGTGTTTGTCGAGATCCGATGAATTGTGGGTTTATGATCAAGATTATCTATGCACAATATTTCATTCTCCTCTGAATTATTTTATGTATGATTGGTTTATCTTTGCAAGTCTCTTCGAATTATTAGTTTGGTTTGGCCTACTAGATTGATCTTTCTTGCAATGGGAGAAGTGCTTAGCTTTGGGTTCAATCTTGCGGTGTCCTTTCCCAGTGACAGTGCTACGTCTTGAGCTTGCATTAGTTTTCCCCGAAGAGGAAGGGATGATGCAGCAGAGTAGCGTAAGTATTTCCCTTAGTTTTTGAGAACCAAGGTATCAATCCAGTAGGAGCCCACGCTCAAGTCCCTCGTACCTGCACAAAGCGATAGCTACTCGCAACCAACGCGATTAGGGGTTGTCAAGCCCTTCACGGTCACTTACGAGAGTGAGATCTGATAGATAGAATATTTTGGTATTTTTGATATAAAGATGCAAAGTAAAAAGTAAAAGCAAAGTAAATAGCAAAACAATATAAAAGTGATGGAGATTGATATGATGAGAATAGACCCGGGGGCCATAGGTTTCACTAGTGGCTTCTCTCAAGAGCATAAGTATTCTACGGTGGGTGAACAAATTACTGTTGCGCAATTGATAGAATTGAGCATAATTATGAGAATATCTAGGCATGATCATGTATATAGGCATCACGTCCGTGACAAGTAGATCGAAACGATTCTGCATCTACTACTATTACTCCACTCATCGACCGCTATCCAGCATGCATCTAGAGTATTAAGTTAAAAACAGAGTAACGCCTTAAGCAAGATGACATGATGTAGAGAGATAAATTCATGCAATATGAAATAAACCCCATCTTGTTATCCTCGATGGCAACGATACAATACGTGCCTTGCTGCCCCTTCTGTCACTGGGTAAGGACACCGCAAGATCGAACCCAAAGCTAAGCACTTCTCCCATGGCAAGAACAACCAATCTAGTTGGCCAAACCAAACGGATAATTTGAATAGACTTGCAAAGATAACCAATCATACATAAAAGAATTCAGAGAAGATTCAAATATTATTCATAGATAGACTTGATCATAAACCCACAATTCATCGGTCTCAACAAACACACCGCAAAAAAAGATTACATCGAATAGATCTCCATGAGAGAGGGGGAGAACTTTGTATTGAGATTCAAAGAGAGAGAAGAAGCCATCTAGCTACTAACTATGGACCCGAAGGTCTGAGGTAAACTACTCACACTTCATCGGAGCGGCTAGGATGATGTAGAATCCCTCCGTGATGACGGCCCTCTTCCGGCGGAGCTCCGGAACAGGCCCCAAGATGGGATCTCGTGGATACAGAAAGTTGCGGTGGTGGAATTAGGTTTTTGGCTCCTGTTCTGATCGTTTGGGGGTACGTGTGTATATATAGGAGGAAGGAGTACGTCGATGGAGCACAGAGGGACCCATGAGGCAGGGGGCGCGCCCTAGGGAGGGCGCGCCCCCACCCTCGTGACCACCTCTTTGATCCCTTGCAGTAGGGTCCAAGTCTCCTGGATCACGTTCGGTGAGAAAATCACGTTTCCGAAGATTTTATTCCGTTTGGACTCCGTTTGATATTCCGTTTATCCGAAACACTGAAATAGGCAAAAAACAGCAATTCTGGGTTGGGCCTCCGGTTAATAGGTTAGTCCCAAAAATAATATAAAAGTGGAAAATAAAGCTCAATATAGTCCAAAACAGTAGATAATATAGCATGGAGCAATCAAAAATTATAGATACGTTGGAGACGTATCAGACAGCAGGGGCAGCAAGGCACGTATTGTATTGTTGCCACCGAGGATAAAAAGATGGGGTTTATATCATATTGCATGAGTTTATCCCTCTACATCATTTCATATTCCTTAAAGCATTACTCTGTTCTTATGAACTTAATACTCTAGATGCATGTTGGATAGCGGTCGATGTCTGGAGTAATAGTAGTAGATGTAGAATCGTTTCGGTCTACTTGTCTCGGACGTGATGCCTATATACATGATCATACCTAGATATTCTCATAACTATGCTCAATTCTATCAATTGCTCGACAGTAATTCGTTTACCCACCGTAATACTTATGCTCTTGAGAGAAGCCACTAGTGAAACCTATGGCCCCCGGGTCTATCTTTCATCATATTAATCTTCCAACACTTAGTTATTTCCTTTGTAGTTTATTTTACTTTGCATCTTTATTTCTCTTTATCATAAAAATACCAAAAATATTATCTTATCATATCTATCAGATCTCACTCTCGTAAGTGACCGTGAAGGGCTTGACAACCCCTTTATCGTGTTGGTTGCGAGGTTCTTATTTGTTTGTGTAGGTGCGTGGGACTTAAGCGTGATCTCCTACTGGATTGATACATTGGTTCTCAAAAACTGAGGGAAATACTTATGCTACTTTGCTGCATCACCCTTTCCTCTTCAAGGGAAAACCAACGCAGTGCTCAAGAGGTAGCACCCCTCTGATTATGAACATGAATATGCTTTGTGAGTAGTTACGTTTGTTCCTGAGGACATGGGAGAAGTCTTTCTATAAGTAGTCATGTGAATTTGGTATTCGTTCGATATTTTGATGAGATGTATTATGTCATCCCTCTAGTGGTGTCATGTGAACGTCGACTACATGACACTTCACCATTGTTTGGGCCTAGAGGGAGGCATTGGGAAGTAATAAGTAGATGATGGGTTGCTAGAGTGACAGAAGCTTAAACCCTAGTTTATGCGTTGCTTCGTAAGGGGCTGATTTGGATCCATATGTTTCATGCTATGGTTAGGTTTACCTTAATACTTCTGTTGTAGTTGCGTTTGATAGCAATGGGGGTTAATCGTAAGTGGGATGCTTGTCCAAGTAAGGATAGTACCCAAGCACCGGTCCACCCACATATCAAATTATCAAAGTATCAACCGCGAGTCATATGAACGTGATGAAAACTAGCTTGACGATAATTCCCATGTGTCCTCGGGAGCGCTTTCCTTCATATAAGAGTTTGTCCAGGCTTGTCCTTTGCTACAAAAAGGATTGGGCCATCTTGCTGTACCTTATTTACTTTTATTACTTGCTACTCGTTACAAATTACCTTATCACAAAACTATCTGTTACCGATAATTTCAGTGCTTGGAGAGAATACCTTAGTGAAAACTGCTTATCATTTCCTTCTGCTCCTCGTTGGGTTCGACACTCTTACTTATCGAAAAGGCTACGATAGATCCCCTACACTTGTGGGTCATCACCGTCTGTAAAGCATAACCCCAAAACGATAGCGGTAAATCAGTAAGAGACATCATAGATCACACCATATCAAATAAAGTGTGGTTACAACGTTCGGACACAGCATTACGCTATGGTGTTCCGGGTGGCGTGAGTTGCAAAACTATTCCGCGTTGCTTCAAATGAATACCAAACTCGTAACTCAAATATTCTCATCCACGATCAGATCGTAGAAACTTAATTTTCTTGTTACGATGATTTTCCACTTCACTCTGAAATTCTTTAAACTTTTCAAATGTTTCAGACTTATGTTTCATCAAGTAGATATACCCATATCTGCTCAAATCATCTGTGAAGGTAAGGAAATAACATTACCCGCAGCGAGCATCAAGACTCATCGGACCGCATACATCAGTATGTATTATTTCCAACAAGTCTGTTGCTCGCTCCATTGTTCCGGAGAACAGAGTCTTAGTCACCTTGCCCACGAGGCATGGTTCGCAAGCATCAAGTGATTCATAATGAAGTGATTCCAAAAGCCCATCAGCATGGAGTTTCTTCATGCGCTTTACACCAATATGACCTAAACAACAGTGCCACAAATAAGTTGCACTATCATTATTAAACTTATATCTTTTGGCTTCAATACTATGAATATGTGTATCACTACTATCAAGATTTAGTAAAAATAGACCACTCATCAAGGGTGCATGACCATAAAAGATATTACTCATATAAATAGAACAACCATTACTCTCTGATTTAAATGAATAACCGTCTTGCATCAAACAAGATCCAGATATAATGTTCATGCTCAACGCTGGCACCAAATAACAATTATTTAGGTCTAAAACTAGTCCCGTAGGTAGATGTAGAGGTAGCGTGCCGATGACGATCACATCGACTTTGGAACCACTTCCCATGCGCATCGTCACCTTGTCCTTAGCCAATTTTCACTTAATCTGTAGCCCCTGTTTCCAGTTGCAAATATTAGCAACAAAACCAGTATCAAATACCCAGGCGCTACTGCGAGCATTAGTAAGGTACACATCAATAACATGTATATCAAATATACCTTTCACTTTTCCATCCTTCTTCTCCGCCAAATACTTGGGACAATTCCGCTTCTAGTGACCAATCCCTTTCCAGTAGAAGAACTAAGTCTCAGGCTTAGGTCCAGACTTGGGTTTCTTCACTTGAGCAGCAACTTGCTTGCTGTTCTTCTTGAAGTTTCCCTTCTTCCCTCTACCCTTTTTCTTGAAACTAGTGGTCTTGTTGACCATCAACACTTGATGCTCCTTCTTGATTTCTACCTCCGTAGCCCTTAGCATTGCGAAGAGCTTGGGAATTGTCTTATCCATCCCTTGCATATTATAGTTCATCATGAAGCTCTTGTAGCTTGGTAGTAGTGATTTAAGAACTCTGTCAATAACACTATCATCAGGAAGATTAACTCCCAGCTGAGTCAAGTGGTTGTGGTACTCAGACATTCTGAGTATATGTTCACTGACAGAACTATTCTCCTGCATTTTGCAGCTTTAGAACTTATTGGAGACTTCATATCTCTCAATCCGGGCATTTGCTTGGAATATTAACTTCAACTCCTGGAACATCTCATATGCTCCATGACGTTCAAAACGTCGTTGAAGTCCCGGTTCTAAGCCGTAAAGCATGGCACACTAAACTATCGAGTAGTCATCAACTTTGCCCTGCCAGACGTTCATAACATCTGGTGTTGCTCCTGCAGCGGATTTGTCACCTAGCGGTGCTTCCAGGACGTAATTCTTCTATGCAGCAATGAGGATAATCCTCAAGTTACGGACCCAGTCCGTGTAATTGCTACCATCATCTTTCAACTTAGCTTTCTCTAGGAACGCATTAAAATTCAACGGAACAATGGCACGGGCCATCTATCTACAACAACATAGACATGCAAAATACTATCAGGTACCAAGTTCATGATAAATTGAAGTTCAATTAATCTTATTACTTAGGAACTCCCACTTAGATAGACATCCCTCTAATAATCTAAGTGATCACGTGATCCATATCAACTAAACCATATCCGATCATCATGTGAGATGGAATAGTTTTCAATGGTGAACATCACTATGTTGATCATATCTACTATATGATTCACGCTCGACCTTTCGGTCTCAGTGTTCCGAGGCCATATCTGGATATCTAGGCTTGTCAAGTTTAACCCGAGTATTTTGCGTGTGCAAAACTGGCTTGCACCCGTTGTATGTGAGCGTAGAGCTTATCACACCCGATCATCACGTGGTGTCTCGGCACGACGAACTGTAGCAACGGTGCATACTCAGGGAGAACACTTGTACCTTGAAATTTAGTGAGAGATCATCTTATAATGCTACCGCCGAACTAAGCAAAATAAGATGCATAAAGGATAAACATCACATGCAATCAATATAAGTGATATGATATGGCCATCATCATCTTGTGCCTTTGATCTCCATCTCCAAAGCACCGTCATGATCACCATCGTCACCGGCTTGACACCTTGATCTCCATCGAAGCATCGTTGTCGTCTCGCCAATTATTGCTTCTACGACTATCGCTACCGCTTAGTGATAAAGTAAAGCAATTACATGGCGATTGCATTTCATACAATAAGCGGAAACCATATGGCTCATGCCAATTGCCGATAACTCTATTACAAAACATGATCATCTCATACAATAAAATTTAGCATCATGTCTTGACCATATCACATCACAACATGCCCTGCAAAAACAAGTTAGACGTCCTCTACTTTGTTGTTGCAAGTTTTACGTGGCTGCTACGGGCTTAGAAAGAACCGTTCTTACCTACGCATCAAAAACCACAACACGGTATAGTGATTGCTTTTTGATCTTCAGAAGAAAAAAAAACCCTGTTCATTGAATCCGATTCAACTAATGTTGGAGAAACTGACAACCACTAGCCACCTGTGTGCGAAGCACGTCGGTAGAACCAGCCTCGCGTAAGCGTACGCGTAATGTCGGTCTGAGCCGCTTCATCCAACAATACCGCTGAATCAAGATCAACTAGTGATGACAAGCAATATGTATATACCCACGTCCACAACTCATTTGTGTTCTACTCGTGCATATAACATCTACGCATAGACCTGGCTCGGATGCCACTGTTGGGGAACGCAGTAATTTCAAAAAAAATCCCATGCACACGCAAGATCCATCTAGGTGATGCATAGCAACAAGAGGGGAAGAGTATGTCCACGTACCCTCGTAGACCCAAAGCGGAAGCGTTATGACAACGCGGGTGATGTAGTCGTATGTCTTCATGATCCGACCGATCCTAGCACCGAAGGTACGGCACCTCCGCGATCTGCACACATTCAGCTCGGTGACGTCCCACGAACTCTAGATCCAGCTGAGGTCGAGGGAGAGTTTCGTCAGCACAACGACGTGATGTTGGTGATGATGAAGTTACCGACGCAGGGCTTCGCCTAAGCTCTACAACAATATGACTGAGATGGAAATCTGTGAAGGGGGGTACGGCACACGGCTAAACAATCAACTTGTGTGTCTATGGGGTGCCCCCTCCCCCGTATATAAAGGAGTGGAGGAGGGGGAGGGTCGGCCTCTATGGCGTGCCCCAAGGGGGGATTCCTACTCCTACTAGGAGTAGGTTTCCCCCATTTCCTAGTCTAACTAGGAGGGGGGAAGCAAGGGAAGAGGGAGAGGAAGGAAAGGGGGGCCGTCCCCCTCCCCAATTCGGTTTGGGCCTTGGGGGCGCGCCCCACCACTTGGCCGCCTCCTCCTCTCTTCCTCATGGCCCATCAAGGCCCATTAACCCCCCGGGAGGTTCCGGTAACTCTCCGGTACTCTGGTATATGCCCGAACTCATCTGAAACCATTCCGGTGTCCAAACATAGCCCTCCAATATGTCAATCTTCATGTCTCGACCATTTCGAGACTCCTCGTCATGTCCGTGATCACATCCGGAACTCCGAACTACCTTTGGTACATCAAAACACATAAACTCATAATACTAATCGTCACCGAACGTTAAGCGTGCGGACCCTACGGGTTCGAGAACTATGTAGACATGACCGAGACTCGTCTCCGGTCAATAACCAATAGCAGAACCTGGTTGCTCATATTGGTTCCTACATATTCTACGAAGATCTTTATCGGTCAAACCGCATAACAACATACGTTGTTCCCTTTGTCATCGGTATGTTACTTGCCCGAGATTCGATCGTGGTATCTCAACACCTAGTTCAATCTCGTTACCGGCAAGTCTCTTTACTCGTTCCGTAATGCAACATCCCGTAACTAACTCATTAGTCATATTGCTTGCAAGGCTTATAGTGATGTGGATTACCGACAGGGCCCAGAGATACCTCTCCGATACACGGAGTGACAAATCCTAATCTCGATCTATGCCAACTCAACAAACACCATCGGAGACACCTATAGAGCATCTTTATAGTCACCCAGTTACATTGTGACGTTTGATAGCACACTAAGTGTTCCTTCGGTATTCGCGAGTTGCATAATCTCATAGTCATAGGAACATGTATAAGTTATGGGGAAAGCAATAGCAGTAAACTAAATGATCAATGTGCTAAGCTAACAGATGGGTCAAGTCAATCACATCATTCTCTAATGATGTGATCCCGTTCATCAAATGACAACTCTTGTCCATGGCTAGGAAACTTAACCATCTTTGATTAACGAGCTAGTCAAGTAGAGGCATACTAGTAACACTTATTTTGTCTATGTATTCACAGATGTACTAAGTTCCGGTTAATACAATTCTAGCATGAATAATAAACATTTATCATGATATGAGGAAATATAAATAACAACTTTATTATTGCCTCTGGGACATATTTCCTTCAATTGGATCCTTATCCACCCAGGTCGTCTTCTTCCGCACATGCGCGTACGAAAAGGATCCCCCTATGCATCTCATCGACCGCACACGCTCTCGCTATCCGTCTGCGTCATCGGTCCCTACCCTCGCCGGCCGTCCTTGCCATCGCCTCGACCCGTGTAACAGATGCACCTACGGTTGCAGCTCTCGGTGGCGACGGTTGTAGCTCCGTTGGTGACGGCCGCAGCTCGCCGGCATGCTCACCGTTGCTCGTGCCCGTTAGTCGTACACCTCGCTCCCCCCGTTCTAGCAAATTCGAGCTTCGCTCCCAGCAAAAAAACGCATCATTGTGCGATGTAGAAAACCTCGACGGTGGTTGTAGCTGGATGCAACATCGGTGGTAGCAAATTCTAGACCGCTTGTAGCATGTAGCATAAAAACCGCTTGGAGTACTCGCGGGTTTAAGCGTTTTTCAACTACGATAGAAGCTTATTATGTGAACGCTTGCAACTTTTTTTGTCGAGCGATGGCTGATTGAAACTTTGTACATCTTTCGATTGAAGCTTTTTTCATTTAAGGTTGGAGATCTTTTTGTAACGGTTGCAACTTTTCCAGTTTGAAAAGTGCAGTTGAAGCTTTTCCTGTTGACGGTTGGACCTTTTTGGATCTAGGCTTGATGTTTTTTTTGTCAATGGTTGCAACACCGTACACGGTGGTTCCAGCATCGCGTCGTCGGTAGTTCCAGTATCCGGCGATGCTCGTTCCAGCATCCTTGTCTTGGATCATGGGCACGCATGCTCGGTCACCGCAACGCAGTCACCATTGCCGTCGCCCCCAGTACGTGGTCGCAGCGGTTGTAGCACGTGCCCGCGATGGTTGTAGCGCGTAGTTCGTGTAGGGAGCCGCCCGTCCTGAGAGCATGCAGGCAATGCCCCCTCCTCCTGCTTGGAATCAGCTGGAGAGGGGCGCGGCGTCGCCGCCGGTGGTGCGGGGACGACGGGTTCAGAGAGGATCGCAGCGTCGCCCCCGATGCGGAGGAGGAAGGAAGGGATTGATGTGGATAAGACAAGGGAAGCGCGCTGGGTCGCAGGATCACTTTCTCATCCAACGCCTCATGTACGCCCGGCGTAATAGTACGTCCGGCGCGCCGTGTACCAGCGCTTTCTTTTCAAAAAGGGTTGATGGTGAAACGTGGGAGGCCAAAGCAAGTGAGAGAGTGGATGGGTACGGTGATCGTTTGGTCCAGGATGCACGGCGTCGCTGTACACCATCAATTCGTCATTAATACGAGTAATATACAGTGTCAGTGTGGATCAATCAGTGCCGGTGCTAGCTGAACGATCCTCCTCTCCTCTCCACCTCTTTTCGGTGAGCAGGCGCGCGCGCTTGGAGCTGCCGGCCATGTCGACATTGCAGGCAGCTGCCGGGGTGGAGAAGCGTCACGCCGTGTTCTTCCCTTTCCCGGCGCAGGGCCATGTCAAGCCGGCGCTCCAGCTAGCCAAGCTCCTCCACCGTTGCCACGGCTTCCAGGTAACGTTCGTCCACACCGAGCACAACCGCCGACGCCTCCTCCGCTCGCGCGGCCCCGGCGCGCTTGCGGGGGTCCCCGGGTTCCGCTTCGCCGCCGTCCCGGACGGCCTGTCCGAATCCGATGCCGACGCGGCGCAGGACATGTCTGCCCTGCTGTCCACCACGGA
Source organism: Triticum urartu (assembly GCF_003073215.2). Lineage (NCBI taxonomy): Eukaryota > Viridiplantae > Streptophyta > Magnoliopsida > Poales > Poaceae > Triticum > Triticum urartu. The sequence continues at coordinate 499,305,825 of NC_053026.1, read as the reverse complement.
GGCCCTGGCCCCGCACTTCAGGAGCCTCATCTCCGGCCTGCCGCCCGTGTCCTGCGTCGTCTCCGACATCGAGCACATCCTCTACGCGGACAAGGACATGGGTCTTCAATGTGTCACCTTCTGGATCACGAGCGCGTGCTCCTTCATGATGTACCAGCAATGCCAGAGGCTCGTCGACATGGGCATTGTTCCCCTCAGAGGTAATTCAAGCCATGCCATGCCAAGATTTGTACGTACTCATTTGCTTACTCCTACTCTTAGAAAGTGTATTTTGCTTACTTTGAGAAACAGAGGCCGGGCAGCTAAGGAATGGATGCATGGACAGCACGGTCCTGGACTGGGTGCCGGGAATGCCCAAAGGCATTTGCCTGAAAGACTTCCCGGACTTCGTCCTCACCGCGGACCCCGACGACGCCATGCTCAAAGTCGCCCTGCGCTCAATGGCGTGCCACAGGACTACCCCGTCCGCCGTCATCTTCCACACCTTCGACGAGATCGACCGCGAGGCCATCGCAACCATGTCCACCTTCCTGCCAAAAATCTACGCCGTCGGGCCATTGCCGCTCCTCCTCGGTCAAGCCTCCGGCACTGGCGGCGTGGGTGACACGCTGGAATCAAACCTGTCCAGGGAGAACCACGCCTGCCTAGAGTGGCTGAATGGCCGGCGGCCGAACTCGGTGGTGTACGTGAGCTTCGGGAGCATAGCAACGCTGACGAGCGAGCAGCTTGTGGAGCTCGCGTGGGGTTTGGCTAACAGTAAGCAGGACTTCCTGTGGGTGGTCAGAGACGATCAAGTGAGTAAGGCGGCGACCCTGCTGCTGTGTTGCCGCCGGAGTTCTTGGAGGAGACGAAGGCGAGGAGGTACGTGACGAGATGGTGCCCGCAAGAAGCGGTGCTACAGCACGAGGCGACGGGCGCGTTCCTGACGCACTGCGGGTGGAACTCGGTTCTGGAGAGCGTCTGCGCCGGGGTGCCGATGCTATGCCGGCCCTTCGGCGCCGACCAGTACACCAACGCAAGGTACGCTTGCTCTGAGTGGCGCGTCGGCTTGGAGATAGGCGGCGATGTCAAGAGAGACGAGGTGGAGGCAGCCATTAGGGAGGTGATGGGAGAAGGGGAGAAAGGAAAAGAGATAAAGAGAATGCTCAATGAATGGAAGGAGAAGGCTATCGTGGCTGCACAACCAAGTGGATCCTCTTGGGTAAATTTGGAGAAGGTGGTCAATGAGGTGCTTACTGTGCCTCCTGCCAAGGGGGATACAGAAATATGAGTACTAGCCATGTGGCTCGAAAATTCGCTATGGATCCTCTTGTGGTTAGTCTACACTAGACTAGTAGTAGTAATAATTTCATGAAAATGAAGACATGGCCATGGTTGTGATCCGTCCTTGTCGATTCTTACTTTATCCTACAAAATCTGCATGTTTTTCATCTGAAGTTACAAACCAAAACTCATACTTAACGGGCATGAAGTAAAGAGTGTCAATATTCAAGGGCAAAGTTATGTTGTTTGTCGAGTAAATTGCAAAAAACCACCGCTTTGAAGGTTAAGTTTGCAGAAAACACTATGTTATATTTTTTTTGCAGAAAACACCGTGTCTATCGTAATCTTTTTACAAATAACACTGATCAGTGCATTTGCCTCAACTGAGTGCGCTTATGACAGATGAGGGCCGCTAATCAGACTGACGCGGCACTGCTTAATGTTTTACATGTAACGACGACAATTGATAACGATAACATCATGTGTGAGCATGTGGGGTCCACCTGTCATTGAAAGAAAAGAAGAAGAAAAAATCCAGTTCGGCTTATCACTATACAGCCCCAAATCTTAGTTCACCAGCCTGCCGCCGCCCGTCGGAGTACTTGAGAGAACCAAATGTTGAGGATACAACCCAGGTGTTATCGATCAATGCTTCGAGAGGCTATCGAGGGATGCCTGGAAGCATAGATAGTATGCACTGAGAGTTGAAGAACTGTTCATTTGCCTAAAAATACAATATAACGATCATGTTGATGGTTGCACAGTCATACTTGAAGTTGTGGTATCACAAGATCTCTGAATTTGGCACTACTTTTTTGTCATGTCAGTTTCTCACAATGACATCAATGTGCTTCAACGCTCTCCTATGTTCTCGAGGCTTTTGGAAGGCAATTCCTCGGAGCTCAACTATGAGATCAATGGTCACCCGTACAATAAGGGATACTACTAGCTGATGGTATCTTTCCTCCATGGTCTGTATTTGTGAAGACAATCTTTGATCCTCCATGGTGTACAACAAGAGAGTGCTAAGAAAGGATGTGGGGCGTGCTTTTATTGTACTTCAATCTCATTGGGTTATTGTTTGGTACCCTGCTAGAAGATGGAGCATTGACACTGTGTGGGAGGTGGTAATTGCTTGTGTGAACATGCACAATATGGTCGTAAATGATGAGCTTGATGACAATATCTATGACCAAGGATGGGATTACCGCGGAAACTCACATTCAACTTCAAAATGATTTAGTTGAGCATATCTGGACTCATGTAGGAAACCAATAGTTCTATCTTGTCATTTTCATCCAATTTATTTACTACAATTTTCAATTCACCTTGTTGTAAACTATGTGATTTTTATTTTATTTTTGGTTGTAAACTAAGTGAATTATTTGTTTAATCATGTGCGGTATTTCGTTTATTCCAATTAAGATTGTATAAAATGCCCAAAATGATAAATTAATTAAAAATGAATAGGACAAACCAAATGGGTCTTCCCAGAAAAGTGTCGACAAGGGTTAGACACCTATCCACCAAGCCACCCAAACAAATTAAAAGCAGACACATTTTATGCCCACTGGAGTTGCTCTTACTACATCAACGCGTTGCTATGCAGTGCAATCAAATGGGCCGCAGATCAACAAATTGCTCTGCAGTGCAATCAAACGGACCGCAGATACAGATGCAAGGAGGAAGAGAATCTTCATGCAATCAAACGGACCGAGTTTACTAGGATCCAATCTGGAATTACCTACTGCCGCATTAAGCGTCAAACTGCCGCTCATTCGAAAATACGACGACCCGAGCGTGGTTTCTTTCACTGGTTTCCTGTGTTTTCTTTTAATCTTTCCTTTTCCTTTTGTTTGTTCTGTCTTTTTTTTTCTCTTTTTTGTGTTTTTATAAAATAAAAATGTATAATTTCACAATTTGTTTAGAATTTCAGATTTATGTTCATGTTTTTTTAATTTTTTTCACTTTTTAATTTGGAATTTCGAAGCTTTTCCACAAGTCTTAATAAATATTAAAATAGCAAAAAAATTAAAATTTTCTTCACGTTTTGCAAATTTGTTTCCATTTTCAAAAATATTTCATGTTTCAAAGTTGTTCTTATTTTTAAAAAAATGTTCACAATTTTCAAAATGTTTGTGTTTTTCACAAAATGTTTGTTCATTTGAAAGAATGTTTGCAATGTCAATTGTTGGTCGGAGTTTAAAAAAATGTTCCGGCTCTCAAAATTTGTTTATAGATCCCAAGAATGTTTGCTTTTTCAGATTTTGTTCAGAGTTTCAAACAATCTTTCGTATTTTCAAAAAAAATTCATATTTTCTAAACTGTTTATGTTTTCAAATTTTGTTAAAATTTAGAAAAAGGTTCTTGTTTTTCAAAAAATGTTGACAGATACAAAAATGTTCGCATTTTTTATTTTGTTCAAAATTGCAAAAACATTGTTCCTGTTTCTCGAAAAAAAATCGCAGATTAAAAAATGTCAAGATTCCCACAAAATGTTTAAGCTTCCACGAAATGTTCAAGTTTTTATATATTTTTAAATGTCCACGTTTAAAAAATACATATTCACTTTTTTTCAAAAATGAATCATGTTCAAATTTTTGAAAAAATGCTTAAATCTGAAGTGGCTTTTAGTTCTTATACCCCGCGCTGCTTATATGGACACTGAAGTTTGTCAAGTGCAATAGCTAGCGACCACCATTTTCCAGGGGAGAGAGTCAAATTCAGTCGTGGGAGATCTGATTGTTAGGCGCTATGTGTGGCTTGTCAACCCGCCAGACTTGCATTGTATTCCCAGGAACTTGATTTCTTAATAAAGCAAAATATGTTTGGACAAAAAAAAGTACAATGGCCAGCGACCAGTGGCGGAGCTACAACAAAAAATTAGGACGGGCCAATCTAAAATTTCACTGCTACGTAGGAATTGTTTTTGCTCACTAACTAGTCTATTACTATTTCACTACTTGTACATATGTTTTGGATAGGGCGGGCCATGGCACAGTTTTGCTCTCACATAGCTCTGCCAGTGCTAGCGACCACCATTCAGTCATGGAAGGTCTGGGGTTTGATCCCTCATATCCGCATACCATTGTTCTGAAGTTTTCCCTATGGTAAACCATTGCTGTATTTTTTGCTTTTTTTATAAAACTAATGAAACAAAAAAGAGGAAAATCAGAGAACAACACGTACAACACCGAACGCTGCTAATGGCCTAGCCCAGTCAGAACTAACCTGTGCGAATCGCTCACATTCTGTCGCTAGCCATTGGAGCACCGGTGCATTGGAGCACGATTTTTTTAACCCGTCAAAAACGATGCTTGAAAGTTTTTTTTACATGAGATGCATGCATGTGGTCTTACATGTGAGTTTCGTTCAGCAGTTCGTTTGTATTATACGCTGCACAAAAAGGAGAAAATTCCGGCCCTTGCTTTTTGCATATCTTTTTTGCATCTCTCACATGCAAGCATGTATATTGATGAAAAATTGGCCTGATATACTACTCCATTCGTCCTGAATTATTTGCCGCGGAAATAGATAGAAACTGATGTTTTTACAAGTAAAAATACGTCTAGATATATCCATTTCGGTGGCAAATAAATTCGGAACGAAGGGAGTAAATTGCTATACGTGCATAAAAGAAATCGAAAAATTTCATGCCGTAAAAATCCATTCTTTTGAACTTAATAAAGAAAGAAAAAACAGGCTCAAGGTGCCCGTGCTCAAATGACAATATCTGGTCCCCATCCAATATATCAGATCGTACAGTACGTTGGCCGACACAGTCATTGTCATGTTACGATCGAGGCCCACCCACCGGCATCGAGTGCGTCTCATGGTACACGAGCCAGATCCAACTCTCGCGATTTTTTCCAGCTAAGCTGCACGCGTCGCACGTACCCGCGCCCGATCGTGAAATCCGATCCACAACCGGAGACGTACGGTGCCACTGTTGGACGTTAGTACGAGTTACTGTTGGACTTGGATCCCCCGGGACAGCACATGCGCGGCCGGCCGCGACCCGGTACACGAGCTAGCTGCCGGCGCGCGGAACACGTGGTCGCCGCCGCAGGGCCGGCCGCGACGACGAGCGCATGGGAGGTGAAAATGAATAAAAGTAGCTTTTATCTGAAATTTCAACACAAAATTACCTTAATCTGAATTTTTTTTACGAAATGACCTCTTTTGCATGATGTCCAAATCTAGGACGGCATGCTACATGTCGCTACCATGGCGCCCTAGCTCGGGGCGTCATACTCTCTAGTATGGTGTCCTAGCTCCGGACGTCATGCAAAAAAAGACCGTTTTATAAAATATTTTTAGATTGGGATTATCTTGTGTTGAAGTTTTAGATAAAGGCCAGATTTGTTCATTTTCACGCATGGGAGCTACTGTTACGTGCGAACACACCACGCGTAAGGCGTCGTCGTGACGTGTCGCTTGACGGGGAGCTAGGCGGTGTACGTACTCCACTGCTCATGCATGGACGTCGCCGTGGCTTTGGAAGCGTCGCGGCGTGCTACACTGCTACACACGCCGAATGTACGTCCATGTGACCCCGTTTCGGCCCTCATGCATCCATCCAGCCAGCCTATGGAGCTTGGAAGCCGAGGTTCCCCGACATCGACAACTACGTCCGTGTACCGGGTTCGTATTATTTCCTGGAGTCTCGTGTTTCATCAGTGTTTGTATATGCACCCAACCGGGGCGTCGGTCGAAACACGACGATGTGGTACAGCCGAGCAAATTGTAGGAAGCAGCAACTATCAAGGTCGGTTTTATACCTAGAACAATGTGTTGCAGCTAGCCCTATTTCATCATTTTTGGCTCCCTTAACTTAAAATTAAAAAAAGAATCAGCTCATGACGTTTGGGAGATATTGCCATTTGTAGTTGGATCATCATTTAAATTTCTCGGAAAAAATTCAACATTTTCCAAAAAGAACAAAACACTTTTCAATAATCATACATCTATCCAATACTAATGCGGGGAAAATTTAACTCATTTGGACCGCTTGTTTCGGAATTGGGAGATATTGATAGTTTTAGTTGCTTATTCAAAAAATTTGCTCAAATTATAGTTTTCAAAAGAAAAACTAGTAAATCATACATGTACTCAGTACTGGTTTGGAAGAAATCAGCTGATTGGCACTTTTAGTTGACCGGTTGATGTGGATGGTGTTTATTCTTTACATGTACACTTACAAGTGGGACCCGCACATAAAGGATCACGTCATCTAAGCCAAAAAATGAGTTAGAGCTAGCTAAACATATTACACTAATATATGGGGTTTTGTGCGATAACACACATAGTAGGTGTTATGTGCTCCCTCCGTCCGGAAATACTTGTCACTAAAATGAATAAAAGGTGATGTATCTAGATGTATTTTAGTTTTAGATACATCATTTTCTATCCATTTTGATGACAAGTATTTTCAAACGGAGGGAGTACAAAACAAACCCCAACGGTTGGTGGTTTCCACAATTTGTTTGGTACAGGTAGGTAATGCAAATATATTAGATCCCGCAAAATAAATACAAATATATTAGGTCTAACAAAGAGTGAGAAGTTGTGGTGTTCGGGCACCTTCTGGGCATGGTCCCCGGATCGATTTGGGAATTTCTCAGTGCGTTCAGCATACAAGCTGATGGTCGCGTTACGGCGTGATACAGTTTCAGGATCAAGCTCAGAGGGGCAGGAGAGGGGGTTCTGGAGGAAATTGTGCTGACTCCCAGTACCGCCGAAGGTAAGAAATTTTTGGTGAAGGGTGATCAAAGGGTATGTCCCAACTCAAGTTGTTCCTTACGGGAGACATATTGAGCGAATAGCATTCTGTGAAGCTTGTGGCCTAGAGGAAAGCATCCGCCATGCCTTGTTTGATTGTACTTGGGCAAAATTATTCTGGTAGGAGGTCAAGCAAGCTAAGTCAGTTAAGCTACCAGTGTTAAGTCCTGAAACATGGGCTGTGGGTATGGTGGATCATGACAAGGTTAAGCAGTCAGATGCATGTGTAATTCTATGTGGTGCCTGGGCCGCCTGGACAGAAAGAAATGCACGCACACATGATGAGACCACAAGATCCTTGATGCAACCAGTTAAATGGGCAACATACGTTGCTGCTGATCTAGCGGCGACGGGAAAATGATGACAACAATTGCCAATAAGGGTCTCTTTGATTCAAAGGATTTTCATAGGATCTTTGATGGATTAGAATCCTTAGGATTTTTTTTATGTTGGTCGTTTGATTCGTAGGATTGAATCATGTAGGATTTTTTCCAAAGGATTCATTTGTACTACATTTCACAGGAATTCTAACATCCACTCCAACCTCTTGAAAGAAATCCTCCGTTTTTCCCGTGACACAATCAAACAAACTCAAATCCTATAGGGATCCAATGGACATGCCATTCCAATCCTACGTTTTTCCTATTCCCGTGTTTTTACAATCCTATGAATCAAAGATGCCCTAGGAGGTACAGAGATGGAAGCCACCGGACCAAGCCACCCTAAAGATAAATGCAGATGACTCGTTTCAAGAGGACTCCCATCAGGGAGGCACAGGACTAGGTGTGCGCGACCGCGAAGGAAAGCTAATTCCTGCTCAAGCAATTGGGGATGAGAATGGACTTTCTGCTGTGTCCATGAAGGCGTATGCAATACGAGATGGCGCCTAGCTTGTGTTTGATTTGGGGTATAGGAAAGTGCACATGGAAACTGATGCCCAAATTGTGGTTAAACTCTGGGATTCTCCAGAGAATGACCGCTCGGAGATAGCTACCATGATTAAGGAAATCCAAGAGCTTTGCGGGAATTTTGAGGAGTTTCGATTGTCCTTCATTTCGAGGGAAGCGAACGAACTAGCTCATCTTTGTGCTAAACAATGTAACTCCCCTAGACGTCGGTGTATTTGGATCAACTATGTTCCGACCTTCCTCACAGCCTGTGTGATGAAGGATTGTAATCCCGCTGGTTAAATTAATAGAGCTCTTGATTCTAAAAAAAGGCGCATTGGTGCCCTTTTTTTGAAAATAATAATCAAAAAATGTATTTAAAAGTTTCAAAAAATTCAATTTTTGTGTGGAAACTTGTATTTATTCACTAAGACTGCATGATTTTTTTTTTTGAAAAAATGTAATTTGTAAGCTATACAAAAAATCCGGCATAATAACAAAAAAAGAAGCCCATTTGAAAATAAATATTTGTATTTTTTTATGTACGTCATGTGTGAAAGTAAAATGATTTGAAAATTCAGTTTTTTTGCGTTGTAGAAAAATATTTTTTTTGGAAATAGGCACCAAGGTGACCGTGCACCATTGCTAATTTTTGGTCTAACAAAGGCCTTCTTTGTTAGCTTTGTAGTATCAACTGAAATCTATATAAGTGAAATATTTTGGTGATAGTAAGACAAATGTGAATAATTCTATTTGTGCTATCAAGGATATAAAGATAGTGACTTGTTGTCTTGGTTATGAGCTGGAGGTGAGGGAAATGTTATTATCAAAAATATGTCATCTTACTTAGTGAAATAGTACTCTATGTTATTAGTTAATACTTATGAGCTGGAGGTTGTTGGGTTATGGGTATGATACTTCCATTTTGTATCACTATTTTTCATTATAAATTGCTCATAATAAGGTGTCCTTTTTTTAGGAAAAACACACATATTGATGAAATGACATCTCTTCGTAGAAAGACATATCTAGTTTGTAAACCTCTCAAAATATGCCCTCTTGACGAGCTTATATTTCTTTACGGGGGAAGTAGAAGTGTATGTCTCACTGTCTTTGCATGGCAGGGTCGAAGCAGCCAGATGACTACATTTAGCTGTCAACAGGTAATTTAGCACATGTGTTTCCATTTGGTACATCGGACTTTCGTGGACATATATGGCAAGGGGTTAGTGCGATGATCGTTCCGACTTAGGTCAGACAAGAAGAGGTTCCACCACATTTCCTGCGTTTGGCATCCACTTGGTGCAGTGCAGTGCACGTATACAGTCAAACCATGCACCGTATATACGCGCAACTTCTCATTACGCAACTGTACCGTGAAGCATCCTCACTCTATGCACCACTGGAGTCGCGTGCGGAACGACAACGCACTGGAAATATCTTGTCAACTAAGTTTGCCAGTACGTCGTGTTGGACCAATGATTCAAAATGCAGTACTTGAACTGCATGTTTGTGACCGAAAGTTAAAAAAATTCAAGGGTAAAGTGTTGTCTCAGTCGACTAAGATTGAACCAAGTCTTAATCAAGTGGCATATAGTTTATAAGAAGAAGAAATAAAACACTAAAAAGAAAAATTGTGTACAGATCTCAGTGCAAGATCAAAGGAATATAGTATCGATCGAGACATAACGAAGTCTCAGTCGATGTCGACTGAGACTTAGCAAAATTGAAAATTAAACTTCAAAATGTCTTATATTTTGATATAGAGGTGGTAGTAAAATATGACGAGCACAACTGAGCATGTTTTGGTGGAAAATGGGATCAAGCTGCCCGAAAGGAAACTGGACCCTGATACGTACGCTACAACAATAAGGGAGTATATGCGGCTGACAAGTGGGACCAGCAGCCACGCGGGCCACAGCATGTGTGTAGAGCTAAACCACGGTCAAGCCTCGCTCCCACCAATGGAGAGACGCCACCTGCCGGCACATCGAGACATCCAAGCGTTCCTCGCTCCTTCTCGCGCCAACGCGCCCATCCCAAATCACCGGAGCTCGACGGATCCACCCGTTTCTCGCCACTCGCAGGCAGTCCCCGGCACGCCACCGATCGCTTGCCCGCGTTTTCCTCGTTCGTCCGCCCCGCCCCGCCCCGCGACGGAGCTTTCCTCGCCCGGCACACAACCGCGACGTTTCCCGACCCCCCACTCCACCACCACCACCACCACCACCCTCCTCCTCCTTCCTTGACCCCTGCCCTACCCTAACCGGCCCCCTATAACTCTCCTAGCCCGAGCTGACCGACGAGCAGTGCCACTTGGGGAACAAACGACGAATCCTATCGAGCTCCCTTCCCTCTGCCTGTGCCGCACGCACACGCGATTCCGCTCGGCTGAACCTGGTCGCCGATCGATTTCTTCCTCCGGTTGAGCGAGGCGTGCAAGCTACAGCGTCGCCGGTTGGTTAACTAGCCGGCAACCCCGGCTGCCGACCCTGTTTCATAGGCTCCCCATAGGCTTCCTTTCTTGGCCCCTGCTTCAGCTCCCACTTCTGTCTGCCTCCGAGGTGAAACCCAAGCCAGAGCACAAGATCCTCACTGGTACTAGTGGAGCTAGCTAGCCTAGCAGACATGGCCACCGCCTCCACCATGTCCCTGCTCCCCATCTCGCACCTCAAGCAGATGCAGCAGCAGCGGCGCACGCGGCTCGCCGGCGCGCGCCCCGGGAAGGTGCTCGTGCTCGGCCGCCGGAGGCGCCACGTCGTGCCGGTAAGAAGAATCACATCCGCTTACCGTCTGCTCCTCTCTCTATATCTCCCGCCGGTGACATGATGGGCTGACGAACTGGATGCTCTGTTTTTGTGGGTTGCAGCGGGCGCGGCTGTTTGGTCCGGCCATCTTCGAGGCGTCCAAGCTCAAGGTGCTGTTCGTGGGGGTGGATGAGGAGAAGCACCCGGGCAAGCTGCCGCGGACCTACACGCTCACCCACAGCGACGTGACGGCGCGGCTGACGCTGGCGGTGTCGCACACCATCCACGCCGCGCAGCTGCAGGGCTGGTACAACCGCCTGCAGCGGGACGAGGTGGTGGCCGAGTGGAAGAAGGTGCAGGGCGCCATGTCGCTGCACGTCCACTGCCACATCTCCGGCGGCCACTTCCTGCTCGACCTCATCGCGCCGCTCCGCTACTACATCTTCCGCAAGGAGCTCCCCGTGGTACGTCCCAACCTGCCAACGCCGATCGCCAGCCACACCGGCGCAACGTGGGCACCCGCACGTCCACATAGTATTTTCTTTCAAGACCACGAATTTCTTCGCTCTGCGAGAGTTTTTGGCCACGAATTCGATGGCCAATTTCTTCAGCGTCATGATTCTCCATAGCGTGATCAACACACAGTGTCTTTATGTCCGTGTCACCATTATTTTGGCCTCGTACAGTTTCAGCATGTGCTAGCTGTGGGCTTTGGACTAGGTCATCTTTTGCTTTGCAATCTTGTCTGCCGCCTTGGGAAGGCTAAATTTTGGACAGAATCTCCTGAGTTAATCATACGACTGTGGTCTCAAGCTGATTGATGCCTTAACAAAAGTTCCAGATGAAGATTAAATGTGCAGAAATTTACTACTATAATTCACTGCTTGTAGAAATTTCAATATTATCTGCAAAATTTGCTGTGGCTAGACAGTGAAGTGGCTTGTTCTCTTGGCACGGTGCATAGGACACATGTTCTGAGTTCTGACTCTGCTTTGGTTTGGTCAGGTTCTGAAGGCGTTCGTGCACGGCGACGGCAGCCTGTTCAGCCAGCACCCGGAGCTGGAGGAGGCCACGGTGTGGGTCTACTTCCACTCCAACAACCCCAACTTCAACCGCGTCGAGTGCTGGGGCCCGCTCCGCGATGCCGCCGCGCCCTACGACGACGAGAACGCCACCGCCGACTCCCCAGCCGCCGACGCAGCCGTGGCCACTGCCACGGGCGAGCAGGCGGTGCGCGCGGGCCAGTGGCCCCGGCGGTGCCCCGGGCAGTGCGACTGCTGCTTCCCGCCAGAGTGCCTCATCCCCTGGCCGCAGGAGCACGAAATGGCCGCCGACGCCGGCCAGGCGCCGCCGCAGTGAAGCCGGAGTGCGGACACAGATTAGCCGACCGAATCGTTCAGCTCGCCAAGGTACATACGTAGACGGATGCAACGCAGCGCATGCGGTGGCGGCAAGAGACCGCCATTGCATGCATGCATGCGCTGCGCTATTCTTTAATTGATACTCCTACTAGCAGCTTGATAATTAATTAGCTCAGCCGCAGTGCATTCTTAGGTTTAGCCAGGTAAATGTAACTCCATGGGTGTGGTGATCTAGCTAGCTAGCACCTTGGCTTGTAAATAGAAATCACATTATCAGTCGTTGTTGTACGTACGGGCAAAGAAAGGGAATCATTTGGGAGTGCATTCTAAGATCGATGTTGCTGCTGCAAGATACTACTCCTAGGGAGTAGGAACATTTCGCTGCTTCATTTGGACGGTGTTCGCACTGGGTTTGTGTAGGAATAAACGTGAAATTTCAGTCGTGTCACGATCGGGAGGTGTCGGGACGGCTCTGGGCTCTGGAGTCGTTGCGGGTTTGGCAACCGTTGTACAGTATTTCTCTGCTCTGGAACTGAAAGTGTGTGCGTTGGTAACGGTAGCTGTCGGGGTTGGCGTGCCGGTCTGGGTAAACTGGGTCGGGAACTTTCTCACGAGTGATCGATTCGAGCTGGCCGATTCAGGATCACTTGGCTAAGTGGAACGGTGGATGGATGGACGGATGACACGTTGAGGTGGAAGGTGATTTCGGTTTGATTAGTGGTTTGCGTCATGGCTGGGATCTGCAACTTTGTCTGCACCCGCGGTAGTTCATGCGTGCAAGCGTTTCACATCCTTCTTCTACCGCTAAAACACCGTACGGCTCCACTGCTCGACACGTCGTTTCGAGTTTACTGTCCGCGTCGCAGTGACGGGCGAATCGTTTGTTGGACGGCGCTACGCATCCGTCGGCTGACCATGAGAGAAAAGATTGGCCAGCTCGGGAGTACGACCATGTTGCAAACCTCGTCTCAATACGATCATGTTGCAAACCTCGTTGCAACACGATACTTTTTTTCATAAACTTTCAATCTATTATCAACTATTAAAGTAGTACAAAAAAACACTAGAATTAACTAGCAAGATGCACATGCGTTGCACGGGATATCAAGATGTATTTGTATGAGTAGTTTATTTTATGGGAGAAAAGGACGAACGAGGGAATGCTTTATTTGCAAATGTGGAGAGGGGTGTGAGTATCTTTTTGCAAAATTATCATAGTTTTCTTCCTATCCGTCAGATATAAATCGGATGGCCTATATTGCAGGATGGCATGAAAACCATCATCACCAACTCTGTTTTTTATAAGATAGAAGTAAAATTTACATCTAGGTCCGTAAACCACCTAGCGACGACTACAAGCATTGAAGCGACCCTCACGACACTAGTAGAAAAAGGCTCATTTGTCCCGGTTCGTAAGGCCCATTTATCCCGATTCGGCAACCGGGATTAAAGGGTCGGTACTAAAGCCCAACACCTTTAGTCCCGGTTCTTATACCAATCGGGACAGATGGGCCTCCACGTGACCGATGTGGCTTGCCCAGGCAGGGGGGCCTTTTGTCCCGGTTGGTAGCACCAACCGACACTAATAAGCGTCCACGCGTCGGCAGTTCAGGGGTTAGGGTTTTTGTTTTTTTTTCTGAAGGGGGGAGAGGAGTTGGGGGTTTTGGGGGGGGGGGGTTTGTAGGGTTAATTTAGGGGTTTCATATATTGTGTTAGCTAGCTAATAGAGAGAAGTGTCATCTATTATCTCCATGCTTGGTGGACGCTACATACTATACGTATAGAGAGGACTCGACACGCTAGCTAGTAAGCAAATAAAGGAAACCATTAAGTACAGAAGATCGTCATGAACATATACAGAGAGAAGTGATCAACCTCTCCTTCTCCGAGAGATTGGTCGAACAACAAGTTTTCGTATATCTATCCGACGCTGCTGGCTACATATATATATACAATGTAAGATCTCTTACAATCCCCTAGTATCTGAACTCAAGTTCCACATGGTATTCTCCGGCTTTATTGATAACGTGGTCAAGAAAGAATCCCACCAATTCCTCTTGAATTGCTTTCATGCGATCTTGCGGTAGGAGTTCATCCCGCATCTGCCACATCTAATTTGAAGAAGGGGGTAAATACATAGATATGAATGAAACTCAGCACAAATGATGGTAATAAAATGAAATTGTGAATATTATTGCTTATGCACTTCAAATTGTATTTTAGAGTAGCCCTGGTTTTTTGCAAGTCGCGTTGTAGATGAACTCACAAACGTAGTATCCACAGTAATTATTTTCGGATTCCTGCCACAAGCACTTTACGAGAAATAGATGTCAATCAAACTGATAATGAAGCATTATAAATGGCATTGATGAAAGTAGCTAGAATCACCGGGAGATGCGTGGAACTAGCTAGCTAGTACTATTTACTTTCGAGTATGTCTATCGCAGCTCCACCGGCAGTCCCGGAGCTTGTGCGGTGAATACTTTCCAAACCCTGTGAGACAAAGAAAACAATTACTTGATATCAGAAAATGAACAAAGTTGCCTATATGGTGCGATAATGATCGATTGAACTTACTTCTCGAGCATTTTAGTCATGTCCGCATAGTCCTCGGGAGATTTTCGTCTCGAGTCTAAGACGGTTACTAGTCCCTGCTCAAGCTTAATCTCTAGGAGAATATAGTGGAACCTGCGCACGCATGCATAACTCATCAATTACATTATTATAACCTCGAGTAATAAGGGAAACCCAATATGCACAAGACAGTAACACTCACTTGAAGTTGTAAGGAAAGAGTATTTTATCTTTATTTTGATTTATTACCAACGATCGTAGCAAGTTGGCATCGGTTTCTTTGGCATGAAATGTAACCGTATATTCATCTATGAGATTTGTGTTAATGAACCCAATATCATAGATTTGTGCTTTTCTGCATTCGATGATCTTCAATCTGCATAATATAGTGAGGATAATTATATATACATGCAATGAAAGAGCTGAGCTATATATAGAGACTTAATGACAGAAGTAGTACTTACACACAGTAGCAAGTGACCGTTAATTTATCGAGGGCCTTTTGATTGAAAAACTGGAAGAACTCCTCAAATGGAACAGACAACAGATCAATTCCAACGAGGTCGTGCTCCTCTTTAACTCTCAGCGTCAAAGTATCCTTCTCAGACTCTCTGCATGTTTTCATGTACCAATCATGAAATCTTCGCATCATCGTTGTTAGAGGAGGACTTCCATCTTTGACGAGAGGCTTCCCGTACTGGTATCTGAATCCGTCCACCTCCATTATATCATAATGTGCATCGTCGTCGTGCATGTAATCTGCATGACTGGTACCAGGCAAGATCCCCAGATGATTGGCGATGATATCGCTAGACACCTTGAGCGGGGGGCACGATTGATTCGCTTGTTCGCAGAGCTGGGGAATTTTTTCCCACTTCTTCGTTCTGCTAACCTTCGATCACTTCAAGTACTTCCCGACCGCTCCGCTTCGATATATGACCTTTCAATAATGCGCTCATAGTTGGTTTTCGGCAGAGATGGTGGTGGTTTCTTCAGGGCATCGATAGTGCGATTTGCTTTACCGGATCTATCTTCTCCTCCGGAGGTGGATGTTTCTTAGCTCTTTGCGTTTCAAAGAACTCCCTCACTTGGGCTTGATAGATCTCCGTGTTTTCCTTCTCGGTCAACTCGTATGGTAATCTCTCTAGAGGCTTGAGAGATGGATCGAATCTGTATTGCCTCCCACCTCTGGCTGTACTGCCAGATGCCGGAGCGGACGGAGCGGTTGCGGCTATCTTCTTTCCTTGCTTACGAGGCAAAGAAGAAGGACTACGACACGCCGGAGCAGCCGGAGCGACGGCGGCTCTCTTCTGCCCTTGCTGACGAGGCGTACGAGGAGGCGGGCTGCTCGGGCGCGCAGGCGGAGAAGGAGGCGGAGTGCCGCCATGCGCTGGAGAAGGAGGCAAAGTGCCCTGACCACTCGCTGGAGGAGGAGGCAGAGTTCCCTGACTCGCTGGAGGAGGAGGAGGAGGCGGAGGCGTCCAGTTCGGAAGGTTGATGAGCTCCTTCCGCCATAGACATGGAGTCTTCAGAGCACAACCCAGCCGAGTCCCTCCTTCACCGGTAGGGTGGTCAAGCTCGAGCTCCTCAAATCCCTCCATTATTTCATCCACCATCACAGCAGCATATCCTTCTGGAATCGGACGGCAGTGAAAAGTTGCGCCGGGTTCAGGAGGTGCAACAGAGCCAACAGCCGCCTTGACTTTGAAGTTCTTCCATTGCGTCATAAGGTGGCAATGTTGAGACTCCGTGATAGCATCCACGGGGTAGCTAGCAGGAGCCATGAAGGCAGGCTCCTAAAGCAGCTTAGTGGAAGCCACGCTGCTTCTCCGCTGAGATGGCGGGGTAGCTTCGGGGGTAGCTTAGGCAGGTCGCTGGCTGTGAACTGTTTCTCGTTCCTCTAGCGCTTGTACCCTTGCGTGCAGCGCCTGCAATTGGGTCTGCTCCACTTTCCTCTTCCTTCCCGGCCTTTGTAACCGCCTGCGTCGGGAAACCCAGCCTTCCACGAAACGGGGCCTGGTGTGCCTCGTGTCCGTCGAGGGTGCTCATGATTCCCGAGGGCCATTGTGAGCTCGTCGTTCTCTCTGTCGGGAACGAACGTCCCTTGCTGCGCTGTGGCGATATACTCCTGAAGCTTCATGATGAGTATTTGCAGTTGCTTGTTTGTCCAAACGCACTTCCCTGTTTCAGGGTCCAAGGTTCCCCCAACCCCGAAGAACCAAGTCCTTGAACGGTCTGGCTAGTGCAATGTCTCTGGTTCGACCCCTTTATCAAGCAGGTCATTCTTAGCCTTCTCCCACAACGGCCGGGCTTTGAGGTAGCCACTGATACGTCCATTTTGCATCATGCTTTTATATCAATATTTATTGCATTATGGGCTGTTATTACACATTATGTCACAATACTTATGCCTATTCTATCTTATTTTACAAGGTTTACATAAAGAGGGAGAATGCCGGTAGCTGGAATTATGGGCTGGAAAAGGAGCAAATATTAGAGACCTATTCTGCACAGCTCCAAAAGTCCTAAAACTTCACGGAAGTTATTTCCAGAATATATAAAAAATACTGAGCACAAGAAGTACCAGAGGGGGCCCACACCTAGGCCACGAGGGTGGGGGCGCGCCCTACCGTATCCCCTGGGCGCGCGCCCCTACCTCGTGGCCCCCTGGTTGTTGGGGAACGTAGTAATTTCAAATTTTTCCTACGCACACGCAAGATCATGGTGATGCATAGCAACAAGAGGGGAGAGTGTTGTCTACGTACCCTCGTAGACTGAAAGCAGAAGCGTTAGCACAACGCAGTTGATGTAGTCGTACGTCTTCACGGCCCGACCGATCAAGCACCGAAACTACAGCACCTCCGAGTTCTAGCACACGTTCAGCTCGATGACGATCCCCGGACTCCGATCCAGCAGAATGTTGGGGAAGAGTTCCGTCAGCACGACGGCGTGGTGACAATATTGATGTTCTACCGACGCAGGGCTTCGCCTAAGCACCGCTACAGTATTATCGAGGTGGACTATGGTGGAGGGGGCACCGCACATGGCTAAGAGACGATCAACTTGATCAACTTGTGTGTCTAGAGGTGCCCCCCTGCCCCTGTATATAAAGGAGCAAGGGGGGAGGCGGCCGGCCTAGGAGGAGGGCGCGCCAAGGGGGGAGTCCTACTCCCACCGGGAGTAGGACTCCTCATTCCCTTGTTGGAGTAGGAGAGAAGGAAAGAGGGGGAGAGGAACAAGGAAAAGGGGGCTGCACCCCTTGTCCAATTCGGACCAGAGGGGGGTGTGCGCCTCCTTCCTTTTGGCCTCTCTCCTCTATTCCCGTATGGCCCAATAAGGCCCATATACTCCCCGGCGAATTCCCGCAACTCTCCGGTACTCCGAAAAATACCCGAATCACTCGGAACCTTTCCTATGTCCGAATATAGTCGTCCAATATATCGATCTTTACGTCTCGACCATTTCGAGACTCGTCGTCATGTCCCCGAACTCATCCGGGACTCCGAACTCCTTCGGTACATCAAAACTCATAAACTCATAATATAACTGTCATCGAAACCTTAAGCGTGCGGACCCTACGGGTTCGAGAACAATGTAGACATGACCGAGACACGTCTCCGGTCAATAACCAATAGCGGAACCTGGATGCTCATATTGGCTCCCACATATTCTATGAAGATCTTTATCGGTCAAACCGCATAACAACATACGTTGTTCCCTTTGTCATCGGTATGTTACTTGCCCGAGATTCGATCGTCGGTATCTCAATACCTAGTTCAATCTCGTTACCGGCAAGTCTCTTTACTCGTTCTGTAACACATCATCCCGCAACTAACTCATTAGTTGCAATGCTTGCAAGGCTTTAAGTGATGTGCATTACCGAGAGGGCCCAGAGATACCTCTCCGACAATCGGAGTGACAAATCCTAATCTCGAAATACGCCAACCCAACAAGTACCTTCGGAGACACCTGTAGAGCACCTTTATAATCACCCAGTTACGTTGTGACGTTTGGTAGCACACAAAGTGTTCCTCCGGTAAACGGGAGTTGCATAATCTCATAGTCATAGGAACATGTATAAGTCATGAAGAAAGCAATAGCAACAAACTAAACGATCAAGTGCTAAGCTAACGGAATGGGTCAAGTCAATCACATCATTCTCCTAATGATGTGATCCCGTTAATCAAATGACAACTCATGTCTATGGTTAGGAAACAGAACCATCTTTGATCAACGAGCTAGTCAAGTAGAGGCATACTAGTGACACTCTGTTTGTCTATGTATTCACACATGTATTATGTTTCCGGTTAATACAATTCTAGCATGAATAATAAACATTTATCATGATATAAGGAAATAAATAATAACTTTATTATTGCCTCTAGGGCATATTTCCTTCACTAGTGGCCCTCCGATGCCCATCTTCTGCTATATGGAGTCTTTCATCGAGGAAAAAAATCATAAGCAAGCTTTCGGGATGAGACTCCGCCGCCATGAGGCGGAACCTTGGCGGAACCAATCTAGGGCTCTGGCGGAGCTGTTCTGCCGGGGAAACTTCCCTCCGGGAGGGGGAAATCATCACCGTCGTCATCACCAACGATCCTCTCATCGGGAGGGGCTCAATCTCCATCAACATCTTCACCAGCACCATCTCATCTCAAACCTAGTTCATCTCTTGTATCCAATCTTTGTATCCAAACCTCAGATTGGTACCTGTGGGTTGCTAGTAGTGTTGATTACTCCTTGTAGTTGAAGCTAGTTGGTTTACTTGGTGGAAGATCATATGTTCAGATCCATTATGCATATTAATAACCCTCTAATTATGAACATGAATATGCTTTGTGAGTAGTTACGTTTGTTCCTGAGGACATGGGAGAAGTCTTGCTATTAGTAGTCATGTGAATTTGGTATTCGTTCGATATTTTGATGAGATGTATGTTGTCATCCCTCTAGTGGTGTCATGTGAATGTCGACTACATGACACTTCACCATTGTTTGGGCCTAGAGGGAGGCATTGGGAAGTAATAAGTAGATGATGGGTTGCTAGAGTGACAAAAGCTTAAACCCTAGTTTATGCGTTGCTTCGTAAGGGGCTGATTTGGATCCATATGTTTCATGCTATGGTTAGGTTTACCTTAATACTTCTGTTGTAGTTGCAGATGCTTGCAATAGGGGTTAATCATAAGTGGGATGCTTGTCCAAGTAAGGACAGTACCCAAGCACCGGTCCACCCACATATCAGATTTTCAAAGTACCGAACGCGAATCATATGATCGTGATGAAAACTAGCTTGACGATAATTCCTATGTGTCCTCGGGAGTGCTTTCCTTCATATAAGAGCTTGTCCAGGCTTGTCCTTTGCTACAAAAAGGATTCGGCCATCTTGCTGCACCTTATTTACTTTTATTACTTGCTACTCGTTTGAAAGCACAAGTGCTCCCTGGGTGGTTTTGGTAATTAATGTCAACATATCTCTTGTTGGACTAACACTTTTACCTAGTATGTTTCAGATAAGTTCAACAATGGAGTGGCATGGACTAGAGGATGTGGAACCCCTTCAAGATGCTAAGGACAAAGGATTGGCTCAAGCTTTAAGATCAAGACTCTACATTTTCTATTTTAGTGATCCAAGATCACATTGAGTCTATAGGAAAAGCCAATACTATCAAGAGGGGATAAGGTGTTGCTTAATGGCTTGCTTGCTCAAAGTGCTTAGTGATATGCTCCAAAACCCTCAACTACCTTCCCACATCCACATATGACCTAAACCAAAAGTCAAACTCGGCCCCACCGATTCTATCTATCCGGCGCCACCGAGTTTCAAATGTCATAGCCACTGCCACAAACTCTAGCAAATCGGTTTCACCGATAGGGATCTCGGTCTCACCGAGATGGGATTGTAATCTCTCTGTGTATGTCCATTACCAAAATCGGTCTCACCGAGTTTGAGCAATCGGTACTACCGAGATTACAATGCAAACCCTCTGGTTAGCTTATTACCAAAATCGGTCCCACCGAGTTTGTGTAATCGGTCTCACCGAGTTTGCCTGACCAACTCTCTGGTTAGCTTATTACCAAAATCGGTCCCACCGAGTTTGTGTAATCGGTCACACCGAGATTACATTATGCCCTAACCCTAACCATATCGGTCCTACCGAGTTGCATCTCAGTCCCAACGAAAATCCTAACGGTCACTAAGTTTGCTGAATCGGTCCGACCGAGTTTAACCATTCGGTCCCACCGAGTTTGGCAAATTGTGTGTAACGGTTAGATTTTGTGTGGAGGCTATATATACCCCTCCACCCACTCTTCATTCGTGGAGAGAGCCATCAGAACATACCTACACTTCCAATACACATTTTTTGAGAGAGAACCACCTACACTTGTGTTGAGGTCAAGATATTCCATTCCAACCATATGAATCTTGATCTCTAGCCTTCCCCAAGTTGCTTCCACTCAAATCTTCTTTTCCACCAAATCCAAATCCTTTGAGAGAGAGTTGAGTGTTGGGGAGACTATCATTTGAAGCACAAGAGCAAGGAGTTCATCATCAACACACCATTTGTTACTTCTTGGAGAGTGGTGTCTCCTAGATTGGCTAGGTGTCACTTGGGAGCCTCCAACAAGATTGTGGAGTTGAACCAAGGATTTTGTAAGGGCAAGGAGATCGCCTACTTCGTGAAGATCTACCGCTAGTGAGGCAAGTCCTTCGTGGGCGACGACCATGATGGAATAGACAAGGTTGCTTCTTCGTGGACCCTTCGTGGGTGGAGCCCTCCGTGGACTCGCGCAACCGTTACCCTCCGTGGGTTGAAGTCTCCATCAACGTGGATGTACGATAGCACCACCTATCGGAACCATGACAAAAACATCCGTGTCTCCAATTGCGTTTGAATACTCCAAACCCTTCTCTTTACATTCTTGCAAGTTGCATGCTTTACTTTCCGCTGCTCATATACTCATTGCATGCTTGCTTGATATGTATTGTGTTTGTTAAACTTGTGCTTAAACTCCACTTAAACTTAAGAATATTAAAAACTGCAACTTTTGGCACTTAGTGTCTAATCAACCCCCCTCTAGACACCTCTTCTCGATCCTTTCATCGTTACCAATTACCTTATCACAAAACTATCTGTTACCGATATTTCAGTGCTTGGAGAGAATACCTTGCTGAAAACAGCTTATCATTTCCTTCTGCTCCTCGTTGGGTTCGACACTCTTACTTATCGAAAGGACTACGATAGATCCCCTATACTTGTGGGTCATCAGCCACCTGACCCCGTGCGATGGTGATGCTCCTTCTTCGCAGCATTTTCTTGTTTGTCGTCGACATCTTCTTACTCTTGTCCGATGTCTTGTGGGCCACAAATGCGTCCCAGTGATCTATGATCTTCTCAAACCGGCTGGTGAATTCTGGAGTCTTTTCTTTGTCGACAAACGTTGTTTTCAGCTCATTCTTCCACCTCCTGAATAGATCTGTCATCTTCTTAAGAGCATGAGCCTTGACCAATGGCTTAACTAGCGTGGCTCGGGCATCTCATCAAACACCACATGTGCATAGGAGGTGAGCTAGAGCACCATAAAGTTCTCCCCTCGCCGGCCAGAAAAACAGAGCAGTGGAGTGCTCTGCTCACGGGCGAGGGGGTATATATAGCCACCTCATTGGTCCCGCTTCGTGGCTGGAACCGGGACTAAAGGCCTCCCTCTGTCCCGGTTCTAGCCACGAACTGGGACCATTGGCTGTGGGCCAGGAGCGAGGACCATTGGTCCCGGTTCGTGGAACGGGGACCAATTGGTCCAGATGAACCGGGACCAATGCCCCATGAGTCCCGGGCGCCCCCTTGGGCTCACGAACCAGGACATATGCCTCCATTGGTCCTGATTCGTGGCTGAACCGGGACTAATGGGCTGGCCAGGCCTCAACCAAAGCCCTGTTTTCTACTAGTGCGAGTGTAGCATATGCGACAATGAGTGAAAGACGTTTCATCCCAACAAGCACAACACCAATGACGTTGCCAACCCTGACAGACGTTGGTGCGAGCATCAAAGCCCGCCTCACCGCACCCCCTCGATGGTCCTTTTTGTCAGGCACCAAGTTGTCCCAGCATCCACCACCCCCGTCGTCGGGCTCTTGCCGATGCGGATCCATGGACCCAAGTTTTGAATTGTCGCGTGTCACCGCAGCTTGGAGCAGGGTAGGTACGCGGCTGTTGGCCTTGCATTACGGTGGGGGTAAGCCATGGCCCGGGGAAGATGTCACCTTGCAGCACGCGTAGCCCAGCGTTGCAGCGACAAGGTCCACCTAGCGCACTACAAGCAGCCTTGTCTGGTTCACCTATGGTGCGGCGCCATGAGAAGTGCGATGGCGGCAGCAAGCATCCCATACATCAGTGGCAAGGTGAAAAGGAGAAGATAAAGTAGGAGACATGTGTGAGGCGGAGATTTTTCTAAAAATACCAAACATGGTGCATGGTGTGTGGGTCCACATGACACGTTAACGAGGTAATCCCCACCATGTAGGCCCATGGAGAAGCCCAACTATGGGCCCATGCCCAAATGCATCCGGACCTAGTACAATACGCCATAGGCCATCGACCGGTTGATGGTGTCCCGGATTAGGGGCCACTCACTTTGTTGTCTCCCAGGCAGGTGGGCCGGGTTGTGCACCCCTACGTCAGTACCAGCGGGCCATGACGAGGAGGCCCATGGTGTGTAGAAGGAATGTCCCCAAAGGCGCATACTCAAAGATTTAGAGGTCGTCTGCAACACATTTACCTTCCATATAGACGACACACAAGGATCCCATGGTAGATCAACTTGTACTTCATACTCCATCACAAATCAATACAAAACACAAGTAGGACATAGGGTTCTATCTCTTTGGAGAGCCCGGACCTGGGTAAAACCTCGTTTCTCTGTTATCGTCGTGTCAAGGCTACTAGCTCGGGACCCCCCTACCTAAGATATTCCGCAATCGAGTCCGTCATTGGTGGCCCACGCAGGTCCTCGACGAGTAGCCACAAGGATCTGATAGGGATCAACATGGGAGAGTAGATCGATGTCCACATGACTTTTGTGTCATGCCAGATCATTGTCTTCGGCAGCATCACTCCTTTTGCTGACTCGATCGGCCACCTACGCCAGGTCAATACCTTTTCTCCTAGACGAATCATAAGATTCAGAAACCTGGAGTATACCATGCATTCCCACGGAGAGCTAGTCTTCTCTAGCTGGGTGTCAGACCAAATCAAGGAGTGGCACAACACGCTCGCCCTAGCCCAGATGTCAAATCAGGCCCAAAACGAGTACGAGAGCCCCTTGTCAAACCTGACCATAAGCCCGGATTCGACGATGCAACTAGGGAGCCAGGCGGCGGATCTAGCCCCACATGAAGAACACGAATCGATGTCAGGTTGGATCCTAGGAAAAACTACCATTGACACCGATGAAAAATCGAGCGCTGGAAGAACACGAGAAATCCTTCCTAAATAAGATGTTAGATCGGATCCAGGGGCTCACAATCTGAGACAGCTAGCTTTTAGTTTATGATCAGATCTGGGAGTCACCCAGAAAGGTCGGATTATTCGACCCCCCGCCACCCACCTTGTTGCTAACATTCAAAAGTTAACCGAGGTCGTCGCAAACGGCTAGAGTGAGGTTGGCAACATGGACGAGGAAGTTAGCGAATCCTCGGATAGCCTACCGATTGCCGCCATGCCTATGGGCAAGTGAACAACAACAACAGCGAAGGCAACAACAACGATGGCGGAGGCGGCGATGGTGACAACAACGGGAACAATAATAATAACAATGGCAATAATGCTAATTTCGACAAAAATGACAATGATCTAAAGAGCGGCCTCAACCCCGAGGACAATGACATCCTCAACGAGTCACTTAACAACCCCAACCATGACGCACTGAGGCTAAGGTTGGTCTGTATGGCAAACAAGATAACAAACGAGAAACACATGCTTCAGGAGGAGCAGGCCTACCTGGGCGACCGCTGGAATGAGCTCTTCCAGGACGAGGAGGTGCTCAAGTCCAAGTTGAAGCAGGTGGTGAACAATAAAGCGCCGCCTAACTACTATAAGAACCTAATGAAGGACCCCGACGAGGCTGCCGAGGAGAACGCAATGTCCAAGTGCCAGAAGGCCAAGGGTCTACATAAAGAAAATTGTGTATATTAGGAATATTTTATATTTTTTATACACATTGTATGTTTTTTATACATCAGGAACATTTTCCAAATACATGATTAATAGTTTTTCAAATATATTTTTTTATTTCTATTTTTTCACACACACTATACGTTTGCGTATACATTAGGAACATTTTCTTCCACTTTTAACATTTTCAAATATATGATTAATATAATTTTTCAAATATATGTTTTTGAACATTTTTTTCTGAATACGCCTTGAACAATTTTTAAAATACACGTTGAACATTTTTTAACTAATAGGAAGCATTTTTTCAACTATGTGAAACATTGTATAAATATTTTCTAAAAATGTCACAAACATTATTTTTGAAACATGCGAACATTTTCGTTAAATTGTCACATACATCTTTTCAAATGGTACAAAACATTTTTTTAATTACACAAACATTTTGTTTACATTGCATAAACACTGTTTAAGTGTCATGAACATTATCAATATTTTTTAAAAGTTGCCTGAAGATTTTTCTACTACCACGTTATCATTTATTTTACAACCATTTTGAATTTAATCCAAAATGCAGAATGATTATGGGTTTGTCTAGGGCACATCTAGATGTGCCCTAGTTATTGCACATCTAAGTGACACAATCAAGCTAAAAAATGCACATAAATCTCCACATAAAATCAATGACATAGAATTTAAATGTGCAATACTTGTGAATTATGGCACATCTAGATGTGCTTTAGCAAAACTGAATAATTATTTTTCCAACTAATCACATGCTTGACCAAGCGAGTGCCGTCGTGTCTCTTTCCTAGCCCACAAGCGAATACGGGGACTCATAATGCATGCTGCTACGTCTTGAGCTTGCGTTGGTTTTCCCCGAAGAGGAAGGGATGATGCAGCAGAGTAGCGTAAGTATTTCCCTCAGTTTTTGAGAACTAAGGTATCAATCCAGTAGGAGGCCACACTCAAGTCCCTCGTACCTGCACAAAACGATAACTACTCGCAACCAACGCGATTAGGGGTTGTCAAGCCCTTCACGGTCACTTACGAGAGTGAGATCTGATAGATAGAATATTTTTGGTATTTTTGATATAAAGATGCAAAGTAAAAAGTAAAGGCAAAGTAAATAGCAAAACAATATAAAAGTGTGGAGATTGATATGATGAGAATAGACCCGGGGGCCATAGGTTTCACTAGTGGCTTCTCTCAAGAGCATAAGTATTCTACGGTGGGTGAACAAATTACTGTTGAGCAATTGATAGAATTGTGCATAATTATGAGAATATCTAGGCATGATCATGTATATAGGCATCATGTCCGTGACAAGTAGATCGAAACGATTCTGCATCTACTACTATTACTCCACTCATCGACCGCTATCCAGCATGCATCTAGAGTATTAAGTTAAAAACAGAGTAACGCCTTAAGCAAGATGACATGATGTAGAGAGATAAATTCATGCAATATGAAATAAACCCCATCTTGTTATCCTCGATGGCAACTATACAATACGTGCCTTGCTGCCCCTTCTGTCAATGGGTAAGGACACCGCAAGATTGAACCCAAAGCTAAGCACTTCTCCCATGGCAAGAACTACCAATCTAGTTGGCCAAACCAAACGGATAATTCGAAGAGACTTGCAAAGATAACCAATCATACATAAAAGAATTCAGAGAAGATTCAAATATTATTCATAGATATACTTGATCATAAACCCACAATTCATCGGTCTCAACAAACACACCGTAAAAAGAAGATTACATTGAATAGATCTCCACGAGAGAGGGGGAGAACTTTGTATTGAGATTCAAAGAGAGAGAAGAAGCCATCTAGCTACTAACTATGGACCCGAAGGTCTGAGGTAAACTACTCACACTTCATCGGAGAGGCTATGATGATGTAGAAGCCCTCCGTGATGACGGCCCTCTTCCGGCGGAGCTCCGGAACAGGCCCCAAGATGGGATCTCATGGATATAGAAAGTTGCGGCGGTGGAATTAGGTTTTTGGCTCCTCTCCTGATCGTTTGGGGGTACGTGTGTATATATAGGAGGAAGGAGTACGTCGATGGAGCACCGAGGGGCCCACGAGGCAGGGGGCGCGCCCTAGGGGGGGCGCCCCCTACCCTCGTGAGCACCTCTTTGCTTCCTTGCAGTAGGGTCCAAGTCTCCTGGATCACGTTCGGTGAGAAAATCATGTTCCTGAAGATTTTATTCCGTTTGGACTCCGTTTGATATTCCGTTTATCTGAAACACTGAAATAGGCAAAAACAACAATTCTGGGCTGGGCCTCCGGTTAATAGGTTAGTCCCAAAAATAATATAAAAGTGGAAAATAAAGCCCAATATAGTCCAAAACAGTAGATAATATAGCATGGAGCAATCAAAAATTATAGATACGTTGGAGACGTATCACATGCAACACACACACACACATGCAAAATAGATGATATTAGCAAAAAAACTTTTGAAAGGGCATTTCCCTACTTTATGTTTTGGATGATGATGACAACCCTTTGTTGGTCTAATCTTGTGCTAAATGTTTCAGGTTCTCGACGCTTAGGCCTACATCGGAAAGCTATTCTCTCTCGTAGGAAAAGATCGAAGACGGAGTCCTCTATGCTTTTTATCTCTTTGGTCGTAGGGAACCCGTACTATCAAGAGGGAATCCTCATTAGAAAGAACTGGGGGAATCTATTCACATACACCTTCCTCACCCCTCCTTTGTCTTTCTCAGGTGTGAGAGAGAGAGTTTCCCTTATCTCTTCCCTTATCTTCTTCTGCTCACTGTTACTTCCCAGCGGTTGTACCGCTCTCTGGAGCGGTTGTACCGCTGGTTCTTGACGCTCTCCGGCTTTGATCGAGCGGTTGTACCACTGCTTCCGGGCGGTGGTACCGCCATCATGCTCTGCAAAAGCTAGGACGGTGGTTCCGGCCATGCACCGCTCAAGTACCGCTCAAGGTTCTGGTTTGATGCGGTTCTTGGGCGGTAGTGGCCCGGTTGGTCCGGTCGTTCCTTGATGACCGGTACCACCGGTGGTCTGAGCGGTTCTTCCGCTCAGAACTTAGCCGCCCAAGAGCTCAAGACCATGTGGTTGTTCCGACCATGCACCGCCCAAGTATCGGTCAAGCTTCTGTTTTGATGCGGTAGTTGTGCGGTGGCTAGGCGGTTAGTCCGGTTATTTTCTTAACCGGTACTACCGCCTGCTGGCCCGGTTGTACCGCCTGGTAGGGTTCTGCAGATACACCGTGAGTCCCGGTTGTACCGGGACAAGGACCGGTTGTACCGCTGCAGTGCTAAAAATGCTGTAACGGCTGAAATTTTAGGGTTGCTATATAAGGGTGCTTCTCCTACCTACCACTCAGACCTTTGACCTCTCTCACTCCACCATTAATGCACCTCAAGCTCTCTTGCCCGATCTCTCTCTCTCTAGGCACTCAAACTTGTTGATTTGATAGGGATTGAAGGAGGAGACCTAGATCTACACTTCCACCAAAGGATATTTGCTTCCCCCATACTTTCTTGTGTGGATTTTGTTACTCTTGGGTGTTTGAGCACCCTAGACGGTTGAGGTCACCTCTGAGCCATATTCCATTGTGGTGAAGCTTCGTGGTTTCGTTGGGAGCCTCCAATTAAGTTGTGGAGAGAGCTCCAACCTTGTTTGTAAAGGTTCGGTCACCGCCTTCAAGGGCACCAATAGTGGAGTCATGACATCTCGCATTGTGTGAGGGTGTGAGGAGAATACGGTGGCCCTAGTGGCTTCTTGGGGAGCATTGTGCCTCCACACCGCTCCAACGGAGACGTACTTCCCGTCAAAAGGAAGGAACTTCGGTAACACATCCTCGTCTTCACCGGCTCCACTTTTGGTCATCTCGTCCCTTTACTTTTGCAAGCTTACTTGTGTTACTTTCCTTGCTTGCTTGTGTGCTTGTGTGTGTTTCATCATATAGGTTGCTCACCTAGTTGCATATCTAGACAACCTACTTTTATGCAAAGTTTAGTTTGGTAAAGAAAAGCTAAAAATTGTTAGTTGCCTATTCACCCCCCCCCCCTCTAGTCAACTATATCGATCCTTTCAATTGGTATCAGAGCCTCGTCTCTTTAT
Source organism: Triticum urartu (assembly GCF_003073215.2). Taxonomy (NCBI): domain Eukaryota; kingdom Viridiplantae; phylum Streptophyta; class Magnoliopsida; order Poales; family Poaceae; genus Triticum; species Triticum urartu. Next base: position 499,276,939 of record NC_053026.1, on the reverse strand, counting down.
TAAGGACTTTGTCGTCCGAAGAGTATGGTTGATACCGTAGACGGTGTGGAGGAACACTTCGGTGTGAATCCGATCTCGTCTACGGGCGATGGGGGAACCTCGGTCTCTCGTGAGGAGTTCAATGTGGCCTTGGAGACATTGAAAACCTCCATGATGACCGAGGTTGAAAGCATGTTTACTAAATTCCTTGAAGGGCTTAAACTATCCACCGCACCGTTGAAAGTGGGTGATCCCACCGACAAGGTGACGGATGCTATCTCCGACAAGGGGGAAGCTAGTAGTGAAAAGGCTCCTTCTTCTAGTGGTAAAAATGGCACCGACATCTTTGCTCATGTGGAACCACCACTTGTTTATGGTGGACCGGTTCCTTCCACTCATTTGAATCATGCCGGTCCTCCCCCTAAGATTGTGAAAAATGAGGACTTTGATTCTTGGGTCTACCGCTTTAAGCGTCATTTAAATCATGTGAACACTAATCTTTGGAGAATCATTGAAGAAGGTTTCCATCCGCATGATCCAAGCAACTTCACTCCTCAAGAAGCCGCGGATAATCAATTCAATGAGAATGCTCTCTTCATCATTCAAGATGCAATTCCACCCGAAGATCTACCTCATCTTTGGCCCTTCGCCTTGGCCAAAGACGCATGGCTTTGTGTTGTCTCGCTCTACCGGGGAAGCGCAAGCATTCAACGCTCCAACTATGAAGTGGTGCAAGATGAAGCTGATGAGTTTGCAATGAAAGAAGATGAAGAACCTCGTGAGCTTTATCGGAGAGTAACAAAACTCACGGTCTCACTCCGAGATCACGGGAGCAAGGACACGGATGACAATTGGATCAAGCGCAAATTCCTCAAGGCAATGATGCCCTACCACAAGGCCATGTCCTCCGTCATTCGTCAAAGGCCGGACTTCCACACTTTGACCTCAAGCGAAGTGTTAGATGAGTTTGTGGCCATGAACATCTTGGACAAGACCGCCAACAATGCGGTGCTTCGTTCTCAAAGGGCAAAGAAGCCCAACCTTGCATTGAAGGCCAAGGTTTGTGTTGAAGAAGAAGAAAAGGAAGAAGAGGAAAGCAATCCCGAAGATACAAAGTATGCATATCATGAACACATGGCACTTGCGTCAAGGCAATTTTGGAGTAAGAAAAACCCAAGGCCAAACTTCAACAAGAACAACTCAAGTGGCACGAAGAGCAAGCAACGTGTAAGGACTTGCTACAACTGTGGCAATGTGAGTCATTTTGTTGCGGAGTGCCCGTATGAGAAGAGGGAAGACAATGGTGGCAAGCTCATTCGAAAGGACAAAGCCAAGTCCTTCCTCAACAAGAGCAACTTTATCAAGAAAACCCCTCACAAGGCATTGGTGGTTCAAGAAGAGTACCATGAGGATGACGATGATGATGAAGATGGTGAGTCGGTTGCCATGGCCTCCGTTGCCATTGCAAAAACTCCATGAATATCTCTCTTCGACTCACCCAATGAGACCATCACCGCCAAGTGCCTCATGGCTAAAGCCACCAACAAGGTAACTCCCAACATCAAAACTACCATCATTAATAATCCTTCCTTGACGGATTTCATTGACAAATGTGAGGGATCTAATGTGGAAGAAAATGAGTTTGAGTCCTTTATGGGTAAACTCAAGGGTAAATCCAAGAAGCATTTTGTTGCTCACTTGGAACAACTTGTTGAAGCCAATGACGTGATCGAGTCTCATGAAGATACCATCTCCAAGATGGAGGGGCATAGTCGTGACTATGCCGATGAGATCTCGGATCTTTCCCATGCTCTTGAGGAAGAGCGTGGTCTTTGTTTGGCTCTTGAGGAGTCACACAACGATGATCATGCTAAGTTAAAGAAAGATCTTGATCATGCTATCGTTGTTTCTCGTGTGCTAAACTCCGAGAAGGCCAAACTTGGGGTTGATCTTGTTAGACTCAAAGAGGAGTTTGATCTACTTGACAAGGCTCACAAGGTCTTGAAGGGTGCTCATGCTAGCCTCAAAGAGTCTCATGATCAACTCCAAGTAAAGCTAACCAAGGAGAAAGCCACATTCCCTCGTATGCTATTAATTGATAATGCAAGTGCTACTAACCCTTGTTGTGAGCATGTGCATCTTATTGAGGAGAATTTTAAGTTGAAGGAGCAACTTGAGAAAGGCCTTGTGTCATGCATACAAGGGGAGAAGAACCTAAACGACCTTTTGAGAAATCAAAAGGAAGTTGTGGCCAAGGAGGGGATTAGGTTCGCGCCCAACCCCAAGAACAAGAAGAAGGATAACAAGACCAAACGACCTCCTCCTCTCAAGAAAACTTTTGTGAAGGAGGGAGAGAGTGCTTCCAAGGAGAATAAGAACAATGCGAAGGGTAGCAATGTCAAAAAGGGCAATACCACCCCTCCCAACCAAGCCGGTGACTTTAATCCTTCTTATGTGTTATGTCGTGCTAGTGATGGGCATGTCTATGCCAAATTTGTTGGTTCTCCTCATGAGTACATTGAATGGTCTATTTGGGTTCCTAAGACCCTTGTTACTAACATCAAAGGACCCATTACAAAATGGGTACCTAAAACCAAGCATTGATCTCTTGTAGGTGTTTGCTTCCAGTGGGGGATCATGGTTGCTCGATAGCGGAGCTACAAATCATATGACCGGAAGCAAGGACTTGGTGGTGGACGTGCACGAGATTCCATCTATGCCCACCAATGTCGAGTGGGGTGACGCCTCATCTTCTAAGGTATTGGGACTTGGCAAGGTTGTCATCTCTCATGATCTCACGATCGAGGAGGTCATGCTTGTTGAGTCCCTTGCATACAATTTACTTTCCATTCGTCAACTTGCAATCATGGGCTTTGCCACTTTCTTTGATATTGATACCGTGGCCCTCTTGTGGAGCAAGACTCTTAAAGTAGCCTTTGTTGGGCATGTCAAGAACGGTCTATATGTGATTAACTTTTCAGAGCGACCCACTAAGACCGCGACATGCCTAATGGCTAAAGTTGATGTGGTATGGCTTTGGCATCGCTGTTTAGCCCATGTCAATATGAGATCTCTGCAAAGTCTTCTCAAGGGGGACCATGTCCGTGGACTAACGAATGTTAGTTTTGCTAAAGATCGTGCTTGCAGTGCTTGTATCGAAGGAAAGCTACATGAGAAGGCTCACCCTCCCACGACTATCATTTACTCAAAGAGGCCTTTGGAGCTCCTTCACCTGGATCTCTTTGGGCCTCCATCCTTTGATAGTCTTGGGGGTAGGAAGTATTGCTTGGTGATTGTGGATGACTACTCAAGATATACTTGGGTGTATTTCTTCAAGAGGAAGAGCGAGACCCAACAAACTGTCATTGACTTTGCAGATGAAGCACAACGTCAACACAATGCAAAGATCTTGACGATAAGAAGTGACAACGGCACCGAGTTCAAGAACTACACCTTGGATGAGTTTCTTAGTGATGAGGGGATCAAGCATCAATATTCCGCACCCTACATCCCTCAACAAAATGGTGTTGCAGAGAGGAAGAACCAGACATTGATGGATGCAGCAAGGACCATGATGGCGGAGTTCAAGTCTCCGTACAACTTTTGGGCCAAAGCCATTAACACCGCATGTCATGCATCCAATCGGCTCTACCTCCGCAAGGGCTTGAACAAGACTCCATATGAGATACTCACCGGTAACAAGCCCAACCTCAAGTACTTTCGGGTGTTCGGGTGTAAGTGTTTCATTCTCAAGAAAGGTGTTCGGTTGTCTAAATTTGAGGCTAGAGCTTATGAGGGCATATTTGTTGGTTATGCTACAAACTCTCATGCTTACCGTGTCCTCAATAAATCCACGGGACTTATTGAGGAGAAGTGTAACATGGAGTTTGATGAGAATAACGGCTCCCAAGTGGAGCAAAGTGGCACTTGTGATGTAGGTGGTGAAATTCCTCCTCAAGCCATAAGAAGAATGGGTGTTGGTTTTATCCTACCCGTTGAGGAACCCCTTGTAGCCGAAGGAGAAGGACAATGCTCCACTCAAGTGGAGCCATCACCAACCCAAGGCCCACACGCTTCCGAAGAACAAAGTGAAGGCCCTCATCCTCATGAACAAGACCAAGGGCAAGATCATGCTCAAGACGGTGTTGACACACCAAGTGATGCCCAAGGTCAAGTTCTCTCCTCCGAGCAAGTTTAAGATCAAGAACAAGCTCAAGACGTCGCTCAAGATGATCAAGTGACCGCTCCTCTATTGGGGAACGTAGTAATTTCAAAAAAATTCCTACGCACTTGCAAGATCATGGTGATGCATAGCAACGAGAGGGGAGAGTGTTTTCTACGTACCCTCGTAGACTGGAAGCGGAAGCGTTAGCACAACGCGGTTGATGTAGTCGTACGTCTTCACGGCGCGACCGATCAAGCACCGAAACTACGGCACCTCCGAGTTCTAGCACATGTTCAGCTTGATGACGATCCCCGGACTCCGATCCAGCAAAGTGTCGGGGAAGAGTTCCGTCAGCACGATGGCGTGGTGACGATCTTGATGTTCTACCGTTGCAGGGCTTCGCCTAAGCACCGCTACAATATTATCGAGGATTATGGTGGAGGGGGGCACCGCACACGGCTAAGAGATCAATGATCAATTGTTGTCTATGGGGTGCCCCCCTGCCCCCGTATATAAAGGAGTGGAGGAGGGGGCCGGCCAAGGAGGGTGGCGCGCCCTAGGGGGGAGTCCAACTCCCACAGGGAGTAGGACTCCCCTTTTTCCTATTAGGAGTAGGAGAGGGAAGGAAGAGGAAGGAGGGAGGAAGGAAAGGGGGGGGGGCGCCCCCTCCAAATTCGCATTGGGCTTGGGGGGTGCCCCCTCCCTTGCTCCTTTCCCCTCCTTTCCACTAAGGCCCAATAAGGCCCATATACCTCCCGGGGGTTCCGATAACCTCCCGGTGATCCGGTATTGTCCCAATCTCACCCGGAACCTTTCCGGTGTCCAAATATAGTCGTCCAATATATTGATCTTTATGTCTCGACCATTTCGAGACTCCTCGTCAAGTCCGTGATCACATCCGGGACTCCGAACAACCTTCGGTACATCAAAATATATAAACTCATAATGAAACTATCATCGTAACGTTAAGCGTGCGGACCCTACGGGTTCGAGAACAATGTAGACATGACCGAGACACGTCTCCGGTCAATAACCAATAGTGGAACCTGGATGCTCATATTGGCTCCTACATATTCTATGAAGATCTTTATCGGTCAGACCGCATAACAACATACGTTTGTTCCCTTTGTCATCGGTATGTTACTTGCCCGAGATTCGATCGTCGGTATCTCAATACCTAGTTCAATCTCGTTACCGGCAAGTCTCTTTACTCGTTCTGTAATACATCATCTTGCAACTAACTTATTAGTTGCATTGCTTGCAAGGCTTAAGTGATGTGCATTACCGAGAGGGCCCAGAGATACCTCTCCGACAATCGGAGTGACAAATCCTAATGTCGAAATACGCCAACCCAACATGTACCTTTGGAGACACCTGTAGAGCACCTTTATAATCACCCAGTTACGTTGTGGTGTTTGGTAGCACACAAAGTGTTCCTCCGGTAAACAGGAGTTGCATAATCTCATAGTCATAGGGACATGTATAAGTCATGAAGAAAGCAATAGCAACAAACTAAACGATCAAGTGCTAAGCTAACGAAATGGGTCAAGTCAATCACATCATTCTCCTAATGATGTGATCCCGTTAATCAAATGACAACTCATGTCTATGGTTAGGAAACTTAACCATGTTCGATCAACGAGCTAGCCAAGTAGAGGCATACTAGTGACACTATGTTTGTCTATGTATTCACACATGTATTATGTTTCCGGTTAATACAATTCTAGCATGAATAATAAACATTTATCATGATATAAGGAAATAAATAATAACTTTATTATTGCCTCTAGGGCATATTTCCTTCAGTCTCCCACTTGCACTAGAGTCAATAATCTAGATTACACAGTAATGATTCTAACACCCATGGAGCCTTGGTGCTGATCATGTTTTGCTCGTGGAAGAGGCTTAGTTAGCGGGTCTGCAACATTCAGATCCGTATGTATCTTGCAAATTTCTATGTCTCCCACTTGGACTAAATCCCGAATGGAATTGAAGCGTCTCTTGATGTGCTTGGTTCTCTTGTGAAATCTGGATTCCTTTGCCAAGGCAATTGCACCAGTATTGTTACAAAAGATTTTCATTGGACCTGATGCACTAGGTATGACACCTAGATCGGATATGAACTCCTTCATCCAGACTCCTTCATTTGCTGCTTCCGAAGCAGCTATGTACTCTGCTTCACATGTAGATCCCGCCACGACGCTTTGTTTTGAACTGCACCAACTGACAGCTCCTCCGTTTAGTAAAAATACGTATCCGGTTTGCGATTTAGAATCGTCCGGATCAGTGTCAAAGCTTGCATCAACGTAACCATTTACGATGAGCTCTTTGTCACCTCCATATACGAGAAACATATCCTTAGTCCTTTTCAGGTATTTCAGGATGTTCTTGACCGCTGTCCAGTGATCCACTTCTGGATTACTTTGGTACCTCCCTGCTAGACTTATAGAAAGGCACACATCAGGTCTGGTACACAACATTGCATACATGATAGAGCCTATGGCTGAAGCATAGGGAACATCTTTCATTTTCTCTCTATCTTCTGCGGTGGTCGGACATTGAGTCTTACTCCACTTCACACCTTGTAACACAGGCAAGAACCCTTTCTTTGCTTGATCCATTTTGAATTTCTTCAAAACCTTGTCAAGGTATGTGCTTTGTGAAAGTCCAATTAAGCGTCTTGATCTATCTCTATAGATCTTAATGCCCAATATGTAAGCAGCTTCACCGAGGTCTTTCATTGAAAAACTCTTATTCAAGTATCCCTTTATGCTATCCAGAAATTCTATATTATTTCCAATCAATAATATGTCATCCACATATAATATCAGAAATGCTATAGAGCTCCCACTCACTTTCTTGTAAATACAGGTTTCTCCAAAAGTCTGTACAAAACCAAATGCTTTGATCACACTATCAAAGCGTTTATTCCAACTCCGAGAGGCTTGCACCAGTCCATAAATGGATCGCTGGAGCTTGCACACTTTGTTAGCTCCCTTTGGATCGACAAAACCTTCTGGTTGCATCATATACAACTCTTCTTCCAGAAATCCATTCAGGAATGCAGTTTTGACATCCATTTGCCAAATTTCATAATCATAAAATGCGGCAATTGCTAACATGATTCGGACAGACTTAAGCATCGCTACGGGTGAGAAGGTCTCATCATAGTCAATCCCTTGAACTTGTCGAAAACCTTTTGCAACAAGTCGAGCTTTATAGACAATAACATTACCGTCAGTGTCAGTCTTCTTCTTGAAGATCCATTTATTCTCAATTGCTTGCCAATCAACGGGCAAGTCAACCAAAGTCCACACTTTGTTCTCATACATGGATCCCATCTCAGATTTCATGGCTTCTAGCCATTTAGCGGAATCTGATCGCTTCTTCATAGTTCGTAGGTTCATCATGATCTAGTAGCATGACTTCCAGAACAGGATTACCGTACCACTCTGGTGCGGATCTTACTTTGGTTGATCTACGAGGTTTGGTAGTAACTTGATCTGAAGTTTCATGATCATTATCATTAGCTTCCTCACTAATTGGTGTAGGTGTCACAGAAACCGGTTTCTGTGATGTACTACTTTCCAATAAGGGAGTAGGTACAATTACCTCATCAAGTTCTACTTTTCTCCCACTCACTTCTTTCGAGAGAAACTCCTTCTCTAGAAAAACTCCGAATTTAGCAACAAAAGTCTTGCCTTCGGATCTGTGATAGAAGGTGTACCCAACAGTCTCCTTTGGGTATGCTATGAAGACACATTTCTCCGATTTGGGTTCGAGCTTATCAGGTTGAAGCTTTTTCACATAAGCATCGCAGCCCCAAACTTTCAGAAAAGACAACTTTGGTTTCTTGCCAAACCACAGTTCATAAGGCGTCGTCTCAACGGATTTTGATGGTGTCCTATTTAACATGAATGCAGCCGTCTCTAAAGCATAACCCCAAAATGATAACGGTAAATCAGTAAGAGACATCATAGATCGCACCATATCTAATAAAGTACGATTACGACGTACGGACACACCATTACGCTGTGGTGTTCCGGGTGGCGTGAGTTGCGAAACTATTCCGCATTGTTTCAGAAGTAGACCAGACTCGTAACTCAAATATTCTCCTCCACGATCAGATCATAGAAACTTTATTTTCTTGTTACGATGATTTTCAACTTCACTCTGAAATTCTTTGAACTTTTCAAATGTTTTAGACTTATGTTTCATTAAGTAGATATACCCATATCTGCTTAAATCATCTATGAAGGTGAGAAAATAACGATATCTGCCACGAGCCTCTACATTCATTGGACCACATACATCTGTATGTATGATTTCCAACAAATCCGTTGCTCTCTCCATAGTACCGGAGAATGGCGTTTTAGTCATCTTACCCATGAGGCACGGTTCGCAAGTACCAAGTGATTCATAATCAAGTGGTTCCAAAAGTCCATCAGTATGGAGTTTCTTCATGCGCTTTATACCGATATGACCTAAACGGCAGTGCCACAAATAAGTTGCACTATCATTATCAACTCTGCATCTTTTGATTTCAACATTATGAATATGTGTATCACTACTATCGAGATTCATCAAAAATAGACCACTCTTCAAGGGTGCATGACCATAAAAGATATTACTCATATAAATAGAACAACCATTATTCTCTGATTTAAATGAATAACCGTCTCGCATCAAACAAGATCCAGATATAATGTTCATGCTCAACGCTGGCACCAAATAACAATTATTTAGGTCTAATACTAATCCCGAAGGTAGATGTAGAGGTAGCGTGCCGACCGCGATCACATCGACTTTGGAACCATTTCCCACGCGCATCGTCACCTCATCCTTAGCCAATCTTTGCTTGATCCGTAGCCCCTGTTTCGACTTGCAAATGTTAGCAACAGAACCAGTATCAAATACCCAGGTGCTACTGCGAGCATTAGTAAGGTACACATCAATAACATGTATATCACATATACCTTTGTTCACTTTGCCATCCTTCTTATCCGCCAAATACTTGGGGCAGTTCCGCTTCCAGTGACCAGTCTGCTTGCAGTAGAAGCACTCAGTCTCAGGCTTAGGTCCAGACTTGGGTTTCTTCTCCTGAGGAGCAACTTGTTTGCTGTTCTTCTTGAAGTTCCCTTTCTTCTTCCCTTTGCCCTTTTTCTTGAAACTGGTGGTCTTATTGACCATCAACACTTGATGCTCCTTCTTGATTTCTACCTCCGCGGCTTTTAGCATTGCGAAGAGCTCAGGAATAGTCTTATTCATCCCTTGCATATTATAGTTCATCACGAAGCTTTTGTAGCTTGGTGGCAGTGATTGAAGAACTCTGTCAATGACACTATCAACGGGAAGATTAACCCCCAGTTGAGTCAAGTGATTATGATACCCAGACATTTTGAGTATATGTTCACTAACAGAACTATTCTCCTCCATCTTGCAGCTATAGAACTTATTGGAGACTTCATATCTCTCAATCCGGGCATTTGCTTGAAATATTAACTTCAACTCCTGGAACATCTCATATGCTCCATGACGTTCAAAACATCATTGAAGACCCGGTTCTAAGCCATAAAGCATGGCACACTGAACTATCGAGTAGTCATCAGCTTTGCTCTGCCAGACGTTCATAACATCTGGTGTTGCTCCTGCAGCAGGCTTGGCACTTAACGGTGCTTCCAGGACGTAATTCTTCTGTGCAGCAATGAGGATAATCCTCAAGTTACGGACCCAGTCCGTGTAATTGCTACCATCATCTTTCAACTTTGCTTTCTCAAGGAATGCATTAAAATTCAACGGAACAACAGCACGAGCCATCTATCTACAATCAAACATAGACAAGCAAGATACTATCAGGTACTAAGTTCATGATAAATTTAAGTTCAATTAATCATATTACTTAAGAACTCCCACTTAGAAAGATACCCCTCTAATCCTGTAAGTGATCACGTGATCCAAATCAACTAAATCATGTCCGATCATCACGTGAGATGGAGTAGTATCAATGGTGAACATCAATATGTTGATCATATCTACTATATGATTCACGCTCGACCTTTCGGTCTCCGTGTTCCGAGGCCATATCTGTTATATGCTAGGCTCGTCAAGTTAAACCTGAGTATTCCGCGTGTGCAACTGTTTTGCACCCGTTGTATTTGAACGTAGAGCCTATCACACCCGATCATCACGTGGTGTCTCAGCACAAAGAACTTTCGCAACGGTGCATACTTAGGGAGAACACTTATACTTTGATAAGTTAGTGAGGGATCATCTTATAATGCTACCATCAATCAAAGCAAGATAAGATGCATAAAAGATAAACATCACATGCAATCAATATAAGTGATATGATATGGCCATCATCATCTTGTGCTTGTGATCTCCATCTTCGAAACACCGTCATGATCACCATCGTCACCGGCGCGACACCTTGATCACCATCGTAGCATCGTTGTCGTCTCGCCAATCTTATGCTTCCACGACTATCGCTACCGCTTAGTGATAAAGTAAAGCATTACAGCGCAATTGCATTGCATACAATAAAGCGACAACCATATGGCTCCTGCCAGTTGCCGATAACTCAGTTAGAAAACATGATCATCTCATACAATTAAAATTTAGCATCATGTCTTGACCATATCACATCACAACATGCCCTGCAAAAACAAGTTAGACGTCCTCTACTTTGTTGTTGCAAGTTTTACGTGGCTGCTACGGGCTTTGCAAGAACCGTTCTTACCTATGCATCAAAACCACAACGATAGTTTGTCAAGTTGATGCTGTTTTAACCTTCGCAAGGACCGGGCGTAGCCACACTTGGTTCAACTAAAGTTGGAGAAACTGACACCCGCCAGCCACCTGTGTGCAAAGCACGTCGGTAGAACCAGTCTCGCGTAAGCGTACGCGTAATGTCGGTCCGGGCCGCTTTATCCAACAATACCGCCGAACCAAAGTATGACATGTTGGTAAGCAGTATGACTTATATCGCCCACAACTCACTTGTGTTCTACTCGTGCATAACATCAACGCATAAAACCTAGGTTCGGATGCCACTGTTGGGGAACGTAGTTATTTCAAAAAAATTCCTACGCACACGCAAGATCATGGTGATGCATAGCAACGAGAGGGGAGAGTGTTGTCTACATACCCTCGTAGACTGGAAGCGGAAGCGTTAGCACAACGCGGTTGATGTAGTCGTACGTCTTCATGGCCCGACTGATCAAGCACCGAAACTACGGCACCTCCGAGTTCTAGCACACGTTCAGCTCGATGACGATCCCCGGACTCCGATCCAGCAAAGTGTCGGGGAAGAGTTCCGTCAGCATGACGGCGTGGTGACGATCTTGATGTTCTACCGTTGCAGGGCTTCACCTAAGCACCGCTACAATATTATCGAGGATTATGGTGGAGGGGGGCACCGCACACGGCTAAGAGATCAGTGATCAATTGTTGTCTATGGGGTGCCCCCTGCCCCCGTATATAAAGGAGTGGAGGAGGGGGCGGCCAAGGAGGGTGGCGCGCCCTAGGGGGGAGTCCAACTCCCACATGGAGTAGGACTCCCCTTTTTCCTATTAGGAGTAGGAGAGGGAAGGAAGAGGAAGGAGGGAGGAAGGAAAGGGGGGGCCGGCCCCCTCCCAATTCGGATTGGGCTTGGGGGGGGGGGCTCCCCCTCCCTTGCTCCTTTCCCCTCCTTTCCACTGAGGCCCAATAAGGCCCATATACCTCCCGGGGGGTTCCGATAACCTCCCGATGATCCGGTATTGTCCCAATCTCACCCGGAACCTTTCTGGTGTCCAAATATAGTCGTCCAATATATCGATCTTTATGTCTTGACCATTTCGAGACTCCTCGTCAAGTCTGTGATCACATCCGGGACTCCGAACAACCTTCGGTACATCAAAATATATAAACTCATAATGAAACTATCATCGTAACGTTAAGCGTGCGGACTCTACGGGTTCAAGAACAATGTAGACATGACCGAGACACGTCTCCGGTCAATAACCAATAGCGGAACCTAGATGCTCATATTGGCTCCTACATATTCTACGAAGATCTTTATCGGTCAGACCGCATAACAACATACGTTTGTTCCCTTTGTCATCGGTATGTTACTTGCCCGAGATTCGATCGTCGGTATCTCAATACCTAGTTCAATCTCATTACCGGCAAGTCTCTTTACTCGTTCTGTAATACATCATCTTGCAACTAACTTATTAGTTGCATTGCTTGCAAGGCTTAAGTGATGTGCATTACCAAGAGGGCCCAGAGATACCTCTCTGACAATCGGAGTGACAAATCCTAATGTCGAAATACGCCAACCTAACATGTACCTTTGGAGACACCTGTAGAGAACCTTTATAATCACCCAGTTACGTTGTGACGTTTGGTAGCACATAAAGTGTTCCTCCGGTAAACGGGAGTTGCATAATCTCATAGTCATAGGAACATGTATAAGTCATGAAGAAAGCAATAGCAACAAACTAAACGATCAAGTGCTAAGCTAACGAAATGGGTCAAGTCAATCACATCATTCTCCTAATGATGTGATCCCATTAATGAAATGACAACTCATGTATATGGTTAGAAAACTTAACCATCTTCGATCAACGAGCTAGCCAAGTAGAGGCATACTAGTGACACTATGTTTGTATATGTATTCACACATGTATTATGTTTCCGGTTAATACAATTCTAGCATGAATAATAAACATTTATCATGATATAAGGAAATAAATAATAACTTTATTATTGCCTCTAGGGCATATTTCCTTCATCCTCAACTCACCACCAAGGATCATCTTATGACGAATGTGCTTGGAAGCTTAAGAAAGGGGGTAAGCACTCGTAGACAATTAGCAAACTATTGTGAACATCACGCGTTTGTCTCTTGTGTTGAACCCCACAAGGTCTATGAGGCGCTCGAAGATCCGGATTGGCTCAAAGCCATGCATGAAGAACTCAATAACTTCGAGCGCAACAAAGTGTGGAGATTGGTGCCAAGGCCGACGGTGAACCACAATGTCATTGGAACCAAGTGGATATTTAAGAACAAGCAAGATGCTCATGGGATTATCATTCGCAACAAGGCTCGTTTGGTAGCACAAGGTTACTCCCAAGTCGAGGGTATCGACTACGGTGAAACCTTCGCTCCTATTGCTCGTCTTGAATCCATTCGCATGTTGATTGCATATGCTTCTCATCATAACTTTAAGTTACAACAAATGGATGTGAAGAGTGCTTTTATTAATGGTCCTATTAATGAATTGGCTTATGTCAAGCAACCCCCCGGGTTCGAGGATCCCTACTTTCCCGATCATGTGTATCAACTCGATAAGGCACTCTATGGCCTTAAACAAGCCCCACGTGCGTGGTATGACCACCTTACCGAGTTGCTACAAGACCGTGGTTTTGAAGTTGGGCTAATCGACCCACTCTTTTTACTAAGAAGGTCAAAGGGGAGTTGTTTGTGTGCCAATTATATGTTGATGATATTATCTTTGGTTCTCCTAACAAAGCTTTCAATGAGGAATTTGCTGCTCTCATGACCTCAAAGTTTGAGATGTCTTCCATGGGAGAGTTGAAGTTCTTTCTCGGGTTCGAAGTGAAGCAAAGGAGAGAAGGAACCTTCATCAACCAAGCCAAATACATTCAAGACATGCTTAAGAGATTCAAGCTAAGTGATGTCAAGCCAGCGTCCACTCCCATGCCCACCAAGTGCCAACTTGACATTGATCCCAATGGTAAAGCGGTGGATCAAAAGGTATATCGCTCCATGATTGGCTCCTTGCTTTACCTTTGTGCATCTAGACCGGATATCATGTTGAGTGTGGGAATTTGTGCACGGTTTCAAGTTGCACCTAAGGAAAGTCACTATGTGGAGGTCAAACGAATCTTTCGATATTTGGCTCATACCCCAAACTTTGGCTTATGGTACCCAAGAGGAGCAAACTTCAAGCTTGTAGGTCATTCAGACTCGGATTGGGCGGGAGACAAAGTGGATAGGAAGTCCACTTCCGGAGGGTGCCAATTTCTTGGCCGCTCTTTGGTGAGTTGGTCTTCCAAGAAGCAAAGTTGTGTGTCTCTCTCGTCCACGGAAGTGGAGTATGTGGCTGCCGGTAGTTGTTGTGCTCAACTTTTATGGATGAGGCAAACTTTAAAGGATTACAGTGTCATTTGTGACAAAGTGCCTCTTTGGTGTGACAATGAAAGTGCCATCAAGATTTCTCTCAACCCGGTGCAACACTTCAAGATGAAGCATATTGAGATTCGGTATCACTTCATCCGGGATCACATTAGGCGAGGGGAGATCGAGCTCAACTATTTCAACACTCATGATAACCTTGCAGATATTTTCACGAAGCCGTTGGATGAAGCAAGATTTCGCGAGTTAAGGCATGAGCTAAATATCATTGATTCAAGCAATGCTACTTGAACCCTTGCACACCCCACCATACTCAACTTGTTATCTTGTTTAGATGCAGGCATGGACATAGGGGGAGTGGTGTTCTCTCAAAGAACTCTTCCTCCTCCCATTATGCATAAATTGATCAACTCTTTCACATTATCTTGTTGATAAATGAGTTTTGGTCATGGGCCCAAGGATAATTCTTTGTGGTGCCATACCAATTGACTCATACATAGGTGGCTACGGCCTCCGACCCCCTTGTTCGTGTTGTGCCTTGTGTTAGTCCTTCTTGTCCGTGCCTTAGTTTGTTTTCTTAGACGCTCGGTGTAGGGGTCTCCAAGTGTGGTTCTCTTTCTTTTTCTTTTTGTCTTTTTTTCTTGGAGACCCACCTTTTTCCCCGTGCTTTCTCTATCCCAAGCCTTCCCTTCCTCAAGCCATCTAGTCTAATTGCACACTCTTGTCCATGGCTTTGGTGATGGTGACCGGGTGGTACAACCGGGGTCACAGGCGGTTCTACCACTGGTGCTCTCCAGGCGGTCTCCCTGCGGTGGCTGAGCGGTTCCATCGCTCAACCACTGGGGTGCCCATCTAGCCGGTTCTACCGGTTGGTTACGGCAGTACTACCACTACCTCTTGGTGATGGAAGTACCGCCCGTAACCACTGGCTCGTACCAGGCAGCGGTACAAGCGCTCCCTTGAGCGGTACAACCATCGCGCGACTTTGGGCCTATATATTCCCCTCGGGCTGGTGGGGGTTTCTTTTCTTCCTTCCCTAGCCCTTCCCATCTTGTGCCCTAGCCGCCGGCCGCCATTGCCTCTGCCCCGGAGTGCTTCTCGCGCTTCAGATCCGTTGGGGTCTCCGTGGATCCTCTCCAAGGAGGCCTCCTCCTTCCTGATTTCTTCCCATGGATGCCGGTAATGCCCCATTGACCTCCGTTCTTCGTTCTAGGGTTTGTTCCCCTTGTTCTAGGGCATTACTTGACATTCCGCGTTTATTGGTTAAACTATTGGGTGGAAGAGATCACTTTTTGCCTCCTGCTTAGATTTCACGTCTTTGAGAGTAGAATATGGCTAGTATGATTCAAATTTCGCGGTTAAATCTAGTCTCTACCCGTAGTACCACTGTTCAGCGGTTCTACCGCCTCTGCAGGCGGTACAACCGCTGGAGCGGTACTACCGGTAGGAGAACCGGTTCAACCGGGATATCTGCACCATGTAGCCCTGTTTCATTTTCGAAGCTTGTGCAATATATCTTTTCTTCTATTTTGCGTGTGCAATCCTCTCATCTTTGTTGGGTCTCTTGTGTTCTCCTTGTGCGTGTGTTCAGGTGGCTCTAGTTCTCGCTCTACTCCTCGCAAGACCAAAAGGAGGGCACGACGGACCTTGCGTCCGGTTGTGTCTGATGACGAAGAAGAGGTTGTGATTCCCACCAAGCCCACTCGCCGTGAAAAGTCTTCCGCTGCAAAGCAACGTGTGGTAATGCTGTTGCACCGTTGGAAAGCCAAGTATTGGGAAGCCTTCCGCTTGAAGAATCCTTATGAGGTTCCCATTGCTCCTCGTTGGACCACCGTTCAATTCCGGAATGAGATGCAAGTATGAATTGTTCATGAACTCTTTGAGCACAACAAGAATAGGTACGCCAAGCAGTGGACCATCGATCTTGACCATTGGAGGAACAACTTGGAGTATTTTGGTGAGGCATTGGCTCTCTGCGAGAAATTTGATCTTGTCAAGCTCATGTCAGTCAACTGTGACTTTGATGTTCAACTCATCCATCAGTTCTATGCCATGGTTCACTTTGGAGAAGATGACGCGCGCACTCTCACTTTCATGTGTCGTGATGAGCTCTTTCAAGTTCTCTGGAGGGCTTTTTGCAATGCTATTGGGTATGATGATACCGGTCTGGAAGAAAGGGGTGACATTCGTCCTCATGACCATCATGAGTCCATGCCTAAGGAGAAGCTTGCCCCTCTGTACATTCGGGGCCGTGGGATTATTGGAGAATCCAAGGATTTGGAGAAGGTCTATGACATCATGCACCGAGTGTTCCGTAATGTGCTCTTGCCCAAGGTGGGCAATCAAGATGAGATTCATGGCTATCTGGTTGACTTGATGGTTGCTATGAAGACCATGGTGGGGACTGGTGCAACGTTTGATGTGTCCAATTGGCTGTGGCATGAGAAGTACAACATGGTCATCTACCGTAAGGTCCCAATCTATGCTCCGTTTGTCATGTGCTTTCTGAACTCTGTGTGGGCTGTTCGTCGTCCTGGAGAGCTCCTCACTTCTCCAGACAATCTCACTGTTCATGAGGTCAAGCTTCTTAATAAGAAGAAGCACGCCGAGCCTCGCTTTCCTGCCAATGCTCCTGAGGATGTCTATGCCACTTCTGACGATGAGGACTTTGAGATGGAGCTAGGGGCCAAGCCCTCTTGGGTGGCCAAGCTCACTGCCAAGGTGAAGAAGACCTTTTGTCTCTAGACTGACATCCAGAAGAAGATGTATGTGGCACATGTCAATGAGAAGCTTGCACGGCATCGCCAAATTGCAATGATGAAGCACCTCAATATGCCGGTTCAAAGTGGCTCTGAGAAGAGCATCACCCCGAAGGAGCGTTGGATATCTACCCACAGCACCTGGACTGATGATGAAGCCCCTCCCTAGCCATCCACCTCTTTTGATGCAGCTGACAATGCCATGGAGGAATCCGATCATGACGACAATGACGACTCTGCTGATGAGGACCCAGATGCGACCGAGGAGTCAGAGGAGGACAACTGAGCTTTGGGACGCTAGCTTCTCTCTTTTCCTTTTTGGTGTCTTGATGCCAAAGGGGGAGAGGGTTCTATAGGTCTCGGGATTTGCATGGGTTTCTCGTTTTCTCGTGTTTCTCTTTAGTGTTGAACCTTGTTCGTGGTCTTGCTTCGTTTCTTGTTGTGTGTGAGACTTGTGCTACTCCTTTTTTTTATTTCATTTCGTCGGTTATTATTATTATTATTATTATTATTATTGCTATCTATCCGTTATGTTGTCTCTCACATTATGCGCTTAGAGTGGTGAGTCTATAAAATCTAGGGGGAGTCTAGCCCTGAAAGTGTGCCCATACTTTCTAACAGCTAGTTCATATTGGGGCACACATCTAGGGGGAGTTCTGATTAGATTTCATAGACTTCTCTCTTGCAAATCGTGTTGTTGTCATCATCCACCAAAAAGGGGGAGATTGAAAGGGCATTTCCCTACTTTATGTTTTGGATGATGATGACAACCCTTTGTTGGTCTAATCTTGTGCTAAATGTTTCAGGTTCTCGACGCTTAGGCCTACATCGGAAAGCTATTCTCTCTCATAGGAAAAGATTGAAGACGGAGTCCTTATGCTTTTTATCTCTTTCGTCGTAGGGAACCCGTACTATCAAGAGGGAATCCTCATTAGAAAGAACTGGGGGAATCTATTCACGTACACCTTCCTCACCCCTCCTTTGTCTTTCTCAGGTGTGTGAGAGAGAGTTTCCCTTATCTCTTCCCTTATCTTCTTCTGCTCACTGTTACTTCCCAGCGGTTGTACCACTCTCTGGAGCGGTTGTACCGCTGGTTCTTGATGCTCACCAGCTTTGATTGAGCGGTTGTACCGCTGCTTCCGGGCGGTGGTACCGCCACCATGCTATGCAAAAGCTAGGACGGTGGTTCGGCCATGCACCGCTCAAGTACCGCTCAAGGTTCTTGTTTGATGCGGTTATCGGGCGGTAGTGGCCCGGTTGGTCCGGTCGTTCCTCGATGACCGGTACCAGGTGGTCTGAGCGGTTCTTCCGCTCAGAACTTAGCCACCCAAGAGCTCAAGGCCATGCGGTTGTTTCGGCCATGCACCGCCCAAGTACCGGTCAAGCTTCTGTTTTGATGCGGTAGTTGTGCGGTGGCTAGGCAGTTAGTCCGGTGATATGTCTCCAATGTATCTATAATTTTTGATTGCTCCATGCTATATTATCTACTGTTTTGAATGTTTATGGGCTTTATTATACACTTATATATCATTTTTTGGGACTAACCTATTAACCCAGAGCCGAGTGCCAGTTTCTGTTTTTACCCTGTTTTAGGGTTTCGAAGAAAAGGAAAATCAAACGGAGTCCAATTGACCTGAAACTTCACGGAACTCATTTTTGGAAGGAAAGAAGCCCAGAAGACTTGGAGTGCACGTTGGGGAACCTACAAGGAGGTCACGAGGCAGGGGGGCGCGCCCACCCCCCTGAGCGCGCCCTCCACCCTCGTGAGCCCCTCGTGCCCCCCTGACGTACTTCTTCCGCCTATATATCTCCATATACCCTAAAAACATCGGAGAGCAGAATAGATTGGGAGTTCCGCCGCCAGAAGCCTCCGTAGCCACCGAAAACCAATCTAGACCCGTTCCGGCACCTTGCCGGAGGGGGAATCCTTCTCCGGTGGCCATCTTCATCATCCCGGTGCTCTCCATGACGAGGAGGGAGTAGTTCTCCCTCGGGGCTGAGGGTATGTACCAGTAGCTATGTGTTTGATCTCTCTCTCTCTCTCTCTCGTGTTCTTGAGGTGATACGATCTTGATGTATCGCGAGCTTTGCTATTATAGTTGGATCCTATGATGTTTCTCCTCCCCTCTTCTCTCTTGTAATGAATTGAGTTTCCCCTTTGAAGTTATCTTATCGGATTGAGTCTTTAAAGATTTGAGAACACTTGATGTATGTCTTGCCGTGCGTATCTGTGGTGACAATGGGATACCACGTGATTCACTTGATGTATGTTTTGGTGATCCAACTTGCGGGTTCCGCCCATGAACCTATGCATAGGGGTTGGCACACGTTTTCGTCGTGATTCTCCGGTAGGAACTTTGGGGCACTCTTTGAGGTCCTATGTGTTGGTTGAATAGATGAATCTGAGATTGTGTGATGCATATCGTATAATCATGCTCACGGATACTTGAGGTGACATTGGAGCATCTAGGTGGCATTAGGGTTTTGGTTGATTTGTGTCTTCAGGTGTTATTCTAGTACGAACTCTAAGGCTGTTTGTGACACTTATAGGAATATCCCAACGGATTTATTGGAAAGAATAACTTTGAGGTGGTTTCGTACCCTACCATAATCTCTTCGTTCGTTCTCGCTATTAGTGACTTTGGAGTGACTCTTTGTTGCATGCTGAGGGATAGTTTTATGATCCAATTATGTTAGTATTGTTGAGGGAACTTACACTAGTGAAAGTATGAACCCTAGGCCTTATTTCCACACATTGCAATACCGTTTACGCTCACTTTTATCACTTGTTACCTTGCTGTTTTTATAATTTCAGATTACAAATACCTTTATCTACCATCCATATACCACTTGTATCACCATCTCTTCGCCGAACTAGTGCACCTATACAATTTACCATTGTATTGGGTGTGTTGGGGACACAAGAGACTCTTTGTTATTTGGTTGCAGGGTTGCTTGAGAGAGACCATCTTCATCCTACGCCTCCTACGGATTGATAAACCTTAGGCCATCCACTTGAGGGAAATTTGCTACTGTCCTACAAACCTCTGCATTTGGAGGCCCAACAATGTCTACAAGAAGAAGGTTGTGTAGTAGACATCAAGCTCTTTTTTGGCGCCGTTGCCAGGGAGGTGAGTGCTTGAAGGTATATCTTTAGATCTTGCAATCGAGTCTTTTAGTTTCTTGTTTTATCACTAGTTTAGTATATAAAAGAAAACTATAAAAAATGGAATTGAGTTTGTCTCATACGCTTCACCAAGTTTTGATGAGCAAATTTATTATGTTGAAAGCATGCCTCCTATCTATGATGATTATTGTGATGACATGTATGCTTTAAAGAACAATAATAACCATGAAACTTGTCATCTTGATCTTAATTTTCAATCACATGATAGTTATTTTGTTGAGTTTGCTCCCACTATTATTCATGAGAAGAATTTTGCTTGTGTGGAGAGTAATAAATTTTCTATGCTTGTAGATCATGAAAAGAATGATTTAGGTGCTGGTTATATTTTTGAATTCATTCATGATGCTACTGAAAATTATTATGAGGGTGGAATATATGCTTGTAGGAATTGCAATAATATCAAGTTTCCTCTCTATGTGCTTAAAGTTTTGAAGTTATGCTTGTTTTACCTTCCTATGCTAGTTGATTATTGTTCCCATAAGTTGTTTGCTCACAAAATACCCATGCATAGGAAGTGGGTTAGACTTAAATGTGCTAGTCATATTCTTCAACATGCTCTTTTTATGTTACAATTCTTATCTTTTATGTGAGCATCGTTGAAATCATCATGCCTAGCTAGGGGCGTTAAACGATAGCGCTTGTTGGGAGGTAACCCAATATTATTTTTGTTCCTTGATTTTTGCTCTTGTTTAGTAATAAATAATTCATCTAGCCTCTGCTTAGATGTGGTTTTATGCTTTTAATTACTGTTTGTGCCAAGTAGAATCTTTGGGAAAGTCTTGTTGATCATGCTGTAAAAAACAGAAACTTTAGCGCTCACGAGAATTGCTGCCATTTTTATTTGGAGAGTGATATTTAGTTAATTCTTTTTGCAGATGATTAATAGATAAATTCCTCAGGTCCAGAAATTTATTTGAGAATTTTATGAGTTCCATAAGTATACGTTTGATCCAGATTACTACAGACTGTTCTGTTTTTGACAGATTCTGTTTTTCATGTGTTGTTTACTTATTTTGATGAATCTATGGCTAGTAAAATAGTTTATAAACCATAGAGAAGTTGGAATACAGTAGGTTTAACACCAATATAAATAAATAATGAGTTCATTACAGTACCTTGAAGTGGTGATTTATTTTCTTATACTTACAGAGCTTACGAGTTTTCTGTTAAGTTTGTGTTGTGAAGTTTTCAAGTTTTGGGTAAGGATTCGATGGACTATGGAATAAGGAGTGGCAAGAGCCTAAGCTTGGGGATGCCCAAGGCACTCCAAGGTAATATTAAAGGATAGCCAAGAGCCTAAGCTTGGGGATGCCCCGGAAGGCATCCCCTCTTTCGTCTTCGTTCATCGGTAACTTTACTTGGAGCTATATTTTTATTCGCCACATGATATGTGTTTTGCTTGGAGCGTCAATTTATTTTGTTAGTATTTTCTTGATGTTATTTAGAACAATGTTTTGCATCTTTTATTTCAATAAAAGTGGCATTGATAGCCTTTACTATGCCTATGTTACAAGTATACACGTTGCTGTTTGAAAACAGAAAGTTTACCGCTGTTGCAATAATTCCCTAGAAAAGTCAGAATGTGATAAAATGTTGAAACCTTTTGCATATTAATATATGATAAATTTACTACAGTGGGAATTTTATTTCATAATTTTTGGAGCTAGGGAAGTATGGATGTTGCAACATTCTTTACAGACTATCCTGTTTAGGCAGATTGCTGTTATGTTTGCATTGTTTGCATATGTTTGCTTCTTTAATGATTCTATTTGAGGATAGGACTATTAAATATGCAGAGGAATTTATTATGCAATGTTGAATAATAATTTTTAGTGATTTGCTACAGTAGAGTATGATAAGGTTTTTGCAATGGTTTATACTAACTTATCTCACGAGTCCTTGTTGAGTTTTGTGTGGATGAAGCTTTTGAGATTTAGGGAGACCGTGATATGAGAGGAATTAAGGAGACACAAAAGCTCAATATTGGAGATGCCCAAGGCATCCCAAGATAATATTTCAAGAAGTCTCAAGCGTCTAAGCTTGGGGATGCCCCGGTTGGCATCCCACCTTTCTTCTTCAGCAACTATCGGTCAATATCGGTTGATCCTAAGTTTTTACTTCTTCACATGATGTTTGTAATTCTTAGAATGTCATTTTATTTTGATTTTCTTGCTGTTTGAATAGAATACCAAAATCTGAAATTATTAAATGTTAGAGAGTCTTCACATAGTTGCATAATTATTCGACTACTCATTGATCTTCACTTAAATCTTTCGGAGTAGTTTGTCATTTGCTCTAGTGCTTCACTTATATCTTTTAGAGCATGGTGGTAGTTTTATTTTGAAGAAATAGATGAACTCTCATGCTTCACTTAGATTATTTTGAGAGTCTTAAATAGCATGGTAATTTTCTTAAATAACCCTAATATGCTAGGTATACAAGAAGAATAATAAAATTCTCTTATGAGTGTGTTGAATACTATGAGAAGTTTGATGCTTGATGATTGTTTTGAGATATGAGGATGGTAATATTAGAGTCATTCTAGTTGCGTAGTTGTGAATTTGAGAAATACTTGTGTTGAAGTTTGTGATTCTCGTAGCATGCACGTATGGTGAACCGTTATGTGATGAAGTCAGAGCATGATTTATTTATTGATTGTCTTCCTTATGGGTGGCGGTCGGGGACGAGCGATGGTCTTTTCCTACCAATCTATCCCCCTAGGAGCATGCGCGTAATACTTTGCTTTGATAACTTGTAGATTTTTGCAATAAGTATATGAGTTCTTTATGACTAATGTTGAGTCCATGGATTATACGCACTCTCACCCTTCCACCATTGCTAGCCTCTCTAGTACCGCGCAACTTTCGCCGGTACCATAAACCCACCATATAACTTCCTCAAAACAGCCACCATACCTACCTATTATGGCATTTCCATAGCCATTCCGAGATATATTTCCATGCAAATTTCCACCGTTCCGTTTATTATGACACGCTCCATCATTGTCATATTGCTTTGCATGATCATGTAGTTGACATCGTATTTGTGGAAAAGCCACCGTTCATAATTCTTTCATACATGTCACTCATGAGTCATTGCACATCCCGGTACACCGGCGGAGGCATTCATATAGAGTCATATCTTGTTCTAAGTATCGAGTTGTAATTCTTAAGTTGTAAGTAAATAAAAGTGTGATGATCATCATTATTAGAGCATTGTCCCAGTGAGGAAAGGATGATGGAGACTATGATTCCCCCACAAGTCGGGATGAGACTCCGGACGGAAATAAATAAATAAAAGAGGTCAAAGAAGCCCAAATAAAAAAGGGATAAAAGAGTCCATAAAAAAGAGAAGGCCCAAATAAAAAAATTAAAAATAAAATAAAAAATGAGAGAAAAAGAGAGAAGGGACAATGCTACTATCCTTTTACCACACTTGTGCTTCAAAGTAGCACCATGATCTTCATGATAGAGAGTCTCCTATGTTGTCACTTTTATATACTAGTGGGAATCTTTCATTATAGAACTCGGCTTGTATATTCCAATGATGGGCTTCCTCAAAATGCCCTAGGTCTTCGTGAGCAAGCGAGTTGGATGCACACCCACTTAGTTTCTTTTTGAGCTTTCATATACTTATAGCTCTAGTGCATCCGTTGCATGGCAATCCCTACTCACTCACATTGATATCTATTGATGGGCATCTCCATAACCCGTTGATACGCCTAGTTGATGTGAGACTATCTTCTCCCTTTTTGTCTTCTCCACAACCACCATTCTATTCCACCTATAGTGCTATGTCCATGGCTCACGCTCATGTATTGCGTGAAGATTGAAAAAGTTTGAGAACATCAAAAGTATGAAACAATTGCTTGGCTTGTCATCGGGGTTGTGCATGATTTAAATATTTTGTGTGGTGAAGATAGAGCATAGCCAGACTATATGATTTTGTAGGGATAGCTTTCTTTGGCCATGTTATTTTGAGAAGACATAATAGCTTAGTAGTATGCTTGAAGTATTATTATTTTTATGTCAATATGAACTTTTGTCTTGAATCTTTCGGATCTGAATATTCATACCGCAATTAAGAAGAATTACATTGGAATTATGCCAAGTAGCACTCCGCATCAAAAATTCTGTTTTTATCATTTACCTACTCGAGGACGAGCAGGAATTAAACTTGGGGATGCTGATACATCTCCAACGTATCTATAATTTTTGATTGCTCCATGCTATATTATCTACTGTTTTGAATGTTTATGGGCTTTATTATACACTTTTATATCATTTTTTGGGACTAACCTATTAACCCAGAGCCCAGTGCCAGTTTTCTGTTTTTACCCTGTTTTAGGGTTTCGAAGAAAAGGAAAATCAAACGGAGTCCAATTGACCTGAAACTTCACGGAACTCATTTTTGGAAGGAAAGAAGCCTAGAAGACTTGGAGTGCACGTTGGGGAACCTACGAGGAGGTCACGAGGCAGGGGGCGCGCCCACCCCCTGAGCGCGCCCTCCACCCTCGTGAGCCCCTCGTGCCCCCCCTGACGTACTTCTTCCGCCTATATATCTCCATATACCCTAAAACATCGGAGAGCAGAATAGATCGGGAGTTCCGCCGCCAGAAGCCTTCGTAGCCACCGAAAACCAATCTAGACCCGTTCCGACACCCTGCCGGAGGGGGAATCCTTCTCCGGTGGCCATCTTCATCATCCCGATGCTCTCCATGATGAGGAGGGAGTAGTTCTCCCTCGGGGCTGAGGGTATGTACCAGTAGCTATGTGTTTGATCTCTCTCTCTCTCGTGTTCTTGAGGTGATACAATCTTGATGTATCGCGAGCTTTGCTATTATAGTTGGATCCTATGATGTTTCTCCTCCCCCTCTTCTCTCTTGTAATAAATTGAGTTTCCCCTTTGAAGTTATCTTATCGGATTGAGTCTTTAAAGATTTGAGAACACTTGATGTATGTCTTGTCGTGCGTATCTGTGGTGACAATGGGATACCACGTGATTCACTTGATGTATGTTTTGGTGATCAACTTGCGGGTTCCACCCATGAACCTATGCATAGGGGTTGGCACACGTTTTCGTCGTGATTCTCCGGTAGGAACTTTGGGGCACTCTTTGAGGTCCTATGTGTTGGTTGAATAGATGAATCTGAGATTGTGTGATGCATATCATATAATCATGCACACAAATACTTGAGGTGACATTGGAGTATCTAGATGACATTAGGGTTTTGGTTGATTTGTGTCTTAAGGTGTTATTCTAGTACGAACTCTAGGGCTGTTTGTGACACTTATAGGAATAGCCCAACGGATTGATTGGAAAGAATAACTTTGAGGTGGTTTCGTACCCTACCATAATCTCTTCGTTCGTTCTCTGCTATTAGTGACTTTGGAGTGACTCTTTGTTGCATGTTGAGGGATAGTTTTATGATCCAATTATGTTAGTATTGTTGAGGGAACTTACACTAGCGAAAGTATGAACCCTAGGCCTTATTTCCACACATTGCAATACCGTTTACGCTCACTTTTATCACTTGTTACCTTGCTGTTTTTATAATTTCAGATTACAAATACCTTTATCTACCATCCATATACCACTTGTATCACCATCTCTTCGCCGAACTAGTGCACCTATACAATTTACCATTGTATTGGGTGTGTTGGGGACACAAGAGACTCTTTGTTATTTGGTTGTAGGGTTGCTTGAGAGAGACCATCTTCATCCTACACCTCCTACGGATTGATAAACCTTAGGCCATCCACTTGAGGGAAATTTGCTACTGTCCTACAAACCTCTGCATTTAGAGGCCCAACAATGTCTACAAGAAGAAGGTTGTGTAGTAGACATCATCCAATTATTTTCTTAACTGGTACTACCGCCTGCTGGCCTGGTTGTACCGCCTGGTAGGGTTCTGCAGATACACCGTGAGTCCCGGTTGTACCGGGACAAGGACCGGTTGTACCGCTGCAGTGCTAAAAACGCTGTAACGGCTGAAATTTTAGGGTTGCTATATAAGGGTGCTTCTCCTACCTAC
Source organism: Triticum urartu (assembly GCF_003073215.2). Classification (NCBI taxonomy): domain Eukaryota; kingdom Viridiplantae; phylum Streptophyta; class Magnoliopsida; order Poales; family Poaceae; genus Triticum; species Triticum urartu. The sequence continues at coordinate 499,250,671 of NC_053026.1, read as the reverse complement.
CACTCTGACCTTTGACCTCTCTCACTCCACCATTAATGCACCTCAAGCTCTCTTGCCCGATCTCTCTCTATCCACTCAAACTTGTTGATTTGCTAGGGATTGAAGGAGGAGACCTAGATCTACACTTCCACCAAAGGATATTTGCTTCCCCCATACTTTCTTGTGTGGATTTTGTTACTCTTGGGTGTTTGAGCACCCTAGACGGTTGAGGTCACCTCGGAGCCATATTCCATTGTGGTGAAGCTTCGTGGTTTCGTTGGGAGCCTCCAATTAAGTTGTGGAGAGAGCCCCAACCTTGTTTGTAAAGGTTCGGTCGCCGCCTTTAAGGGCACCAATAGTGGAGTCACGACATCTCGCATTGTGTGAGGGCGTGAGGAGAATACTGTGGCCCTAGTGGCTTCTTGGGGAACATTGTGCCTCCACGCCGCTCCAACGGAGACGTACTTCCCGTCAAAAGGAAGGAACTTCGGTAACACATCCTTGTCTTCACCGGCTCCACTTTTGATCATCTCGTCCCTTTACTTTTGCAAGCTTACTTGTGTTACTTTCCTTGCTTGCTTGTGTGCTTGTGTGTGTTGCATCATATAGGTTGCTCACCTAGTTGCATATCTAGACAACCTACTTTGATGCAAAGTTTAATTTGGTAAAGAAAAGATAAAAATTGTTAGTTGCCTATTCACCCCCCTCTAGTCAACTATATCGATCCTTTCATCTTTTTATTTTGAAACTTTGAAATATTTTGTAGGTCAAACCTTTGGTCGGATTGAATAACTTTGTTCATATAAAAATTCATGGTGATAAGACCTTTGTAACTAGATCCGTGTTTTTATGTTTCAGTGACTTTTTGGGCCAAAAGTTATCATGTCTGGTCTACGTAAATTATCACGGTTGTGGTACATAAGTTATCAAGTTGTTTACACCTAAAATTACCAAGGCATAAAAATGGACAAAAAACCTCCAACTTTCTCCTCATGTGCACATGCATGTATGCACTACAGGACAAAAAACCGATGTCATAATATATTCCCCCTCATTTGGAAATGCAAAAGATTTATAGTCCAGACAGAACTTGTGCCCTTACGTTCTCAGTAGGCAACGAATGCTTCGACAAACGCCACAGAAACACTCTTATCTTGGCTGGGAACATGAGTGTTCCATAATAGCTTCCCTGATTTCTCGTCCCTACATGAACTGGAAGAACCCGAAGTGCCATCTAGCCATGCTTCTCTCCGCTGCCGCCTCGTCACCAGCATTCTATAGGCCGAGCAGACCGGGAAAGAGTCGTTTCTCTCAAGATTCCATGCCCAATAATTGTTGATATTCCTCGTACATATGGGGATCACCATGATAGCTGGAACATCAATGGGCAGAAAAATTTCCTCGACTCTCTGTATATCCCACGTGGCCGTCGTGGAGTCAATGAAGTCCGACGCTAATATCTGGGGTTACCGCACCTTGCTGCCATAGGGGCGCATCATCTCGTCTCCGGGGATCCAATTATCCATCCATACATCCGTGGAAGCTCCGTTGCGTATGCGCTTAATGAGTGCTTGTTTTAGAACTTCAACGCCTTCCATGATGGACCTTCATATTTGACTTGGGTGAGGCCCAATGATGTCTACTATGCAACCTTCTTCTTGTAGACGTTGTTGGGCCTCCAAGTGTAGAGGTTTGTAGAACAGTAGCAAATTTTCCTCAAGTGGATGAACCAAGGTTTATCAATCCGTCGGAGGCGTAGGATGAAGATGGTCTCTCTCAAACAACCCGCAACCAAATAACAAAGAGTCTCTTGTGTCCCCGACACACCCAATACAATGGTATATTGTATAGGTGCACTAGTTCGGCGAAGAGATGGTGATACAAGTGCAATATGGATGGTAGATAAAGGTTTTTGTAATTTAAAAATATAAAAACAGCAAGGTAACTAGTAACAAAAGTGAGTGTAAACGGTATTGCAATGCTTCGAAACAAGGCCTAGGGTTCATACTTTCACTAGTGAAACTTCTCTAAACAATGATAACATAATTGGATCATATAACAATCCCTCAACATGCAATGAAGAGTCACTCCAAAGTCACTAATAGCGGAGAGTTAACGAAGAGATTATTGTAGGGTACGAAACCACCTCAACGTTATTCTTTCTGATCGATCTATTGGGCTATTCCTATAAGTGTCACAAACAACCCTAGAGTTCGTACTACAATAACACCTTAATACACACATCAACCAAAACCCTAATGTCACCTAGATACTCCAATGTCACCACAAGTATCCGCGGGTTTGATTCTATGATATGCATCACACAATCTCAGATTCATATATTCAAACCAACACAAAGAACTTCAAAGAGTACCCCGAACTTTTTACCGGAGAGTCAAGACGAAAACGTGTGCCAACCCCTATGCATAAGTTCACAAGGTCACATGACCCACAAGTTGATCACCAAAACATACATCAAGTAGATCACGTGAATATCCCATTGTCACCACAGATAAGCACATGCAAGACATACATCAAGTGTTCTCAAATCCTTAAAGACTCAATCCGATAAGATAACTTTAAAGGGAAAACTCAATCCATTACAAGAAGGTAGAGGGGGAGAAACATCATAAGATCCAACTATAATAGCAAAGCTCGTGGTACATCAAGATCGTGCCAAATCAAGAACACGAGAGAGAGAGAGAGAGAGAGAGAGATCAAACACATAGCTACTGGTACATACCCTTAGCCCCGAGGGTGAACTACTCCCTCCTCGTCATGGAGAGCGCCGGGATGATGAAGATGGCCACCGGTGATGCTTTCCCTCACTGGCAAGGTGCCGGAAGAGGGTCTCAATTGATTTTTGGTGGCTACAGAGGCTTGCGGCGGCGGGACTACCGATCTAGATTTATTTCTAGGGGTTTCTATATTTATAGGAATTTTTGACGTCGAGAACAAGTCAGGGGGGTCCACGAGTCAACCACAAGGACGGAGGGCACGCCCTCCACCCTTGTGGAGGCCTCGTGGCTCTTCTGGCCCAACTCTGTTGCTTCGGGGGCTTCTTCTGGTCCATAAAAAATCACCGTAGATTTTCAGCTCAATTGGACTCCATTTGATATTCCTTTTCTGCGAAACTCAAAAACAAGGAAAAAAACAAAAACTGACACTGGGCTCTAGGTTAATAGGTTAGTCCTAAAAATCATATAAAATAGCATATGCATGCATATAAAGCATCCAAGATGGATAATATAATAGCATAGAACAATCAAAAATTATAGATACATTGAAGACGTATCATAGTGATGTTTGCATGCAATATAGGCGACGTTGGGAAGTAGACACTTTTAAGAATGCGAGCACCGAGGGACTCAGGTTGTTGGAGGATTTGCCAGCCTTGCTTAGCAAGCATTGCGAAATTAAACAATTCGAAATCCTTGAATCCCAAACCACCCATCGCTTTGGGTTGTGTCATATCCTTCCACAAGACCCAGATTGACTTTCGATGGCCATCTTTACGGTCCTACCCGAATTTCCTTATCGACATGTTTAAGTACTCACGCAGACCCCTAGGAAGCCTGAAGCAGGACATGGAAAAGACTGGCACCACTTGCGCCACAGATTTAACCGAGACTTTTTTCCCCATAGTGGATAAGTTTTTTAATCCAGCCTTGAATTTTGCTCCATAAATGATCTTCAAAAACTTGAAAGCACCACTTTTTGGTGATCCCACATCCGATGACATTCCCAAATATTTCTCATTCAGTGTTTCGTTGGGTACTTGGATCAAACCTTTGATTTCAGCTCGAATATTTTCTGGAATCCCTTTGTTGAAGAAGATGAAAGATTTGCCATAGTAAAAAATGAGACCAATCCAAGGGCTAAGCCTTGTTGGCTTTTTTATAAGAGAAACTCCGCGAGCGTTGCGAGTCAGAGCCGAGGCTCGAACCCGGGCGGGCTGGCTGTAACTCCAGCAGCACAACCAACGGGTCGACGCCCCGTCCTCAAGATTTTCCATAGTTGATTCGTTGCCCCGTCGCTTGACAATAAATATCCAGCACTTAGTTGACCTCATTTGCACCCACACTCGTGAATAAAATCTAAGAATTTAAGGCGCCAACAGGCCCACACATCCGTCGTAGACCCATCAATAAGGCACCGACCGGCCCACACGTCCGTCGTGGGCTTCGATTGTGTAAGCCCATCAGTAAGGCACCAACCAACCGGCCCACACGTCCGATATGGGCTTCGATCGCGTGCGCCCAGATACCGCAGTACCCAAGACCAAACCAAAGCGATACGCGATCTTTCCTGAATTCCTCCCTTACCATTCGTGGCTACCCCACGCCACTCCCCACACTCCCCCGCAGGCGAGGGCGAGAGAAGGGGGGAAAGGGGGCGCGCGCACGGCGAGCCCCTCGCCGCCAGGCCGCCTCACTCCGACCGGATCGGACCAGGGCCCTCCCCCTCCGCCCACGACGCGTGGCCGGAGATGGCGTCCCCGAAGCGGCTCCCGTACTCCTCCGCGGGCGCTGGCGGCGGCGGCGGAGCGAGGCGCGGCTCCGGCGCGCTGCCGCCGGTGGTGGTCCTCGTCTTCCTCTTCGTCCTCGCGCCGTCGATCTTCTTCGTCGTGCGCAGCGGCGGCCACGTCCACGTCGCGTCCGGTTCGCCCCCGCCTCACTCCCTAGGACACTTTTGTTAGAGAAACCCCGCTTCCTATGCCATGGATTTCGTACGAGGCGCCATCGATTCTTAATTTCGGCTCCCGCTGCACCTAGGTTGGTCTATCCGCGCTCGGATTCGCTTGGGCTGCGAGTTTGATGCGCTTCTGCGGGTTTGATTTGGCGAGGGTACCGCGAGAGTGGAGTCCGCCGTGTAGATTTGATTTGTGTGGTTCAGGATTGTTATTCAGCAATTCATGTGGTTTGGCCTCAGCCTCTGGGCACTGCTAGGGTTGGATGGGAATCGTAGCTGCAACGTGTTGCTCGGTTGTAAAACCAAAAGGTAATAGACGGAACTGCGAATGATCACGAACCTGTGAGAGGCAGTGGACCTTCTGATTCAAGAGATCTGGATATCCTTCTCCTGTTTTCCTCACTTGGTGCCAGGTTTTATGTCAATCGTAGGTTGGATGTATGGCTGCTGTTAGGAGAAGCCATAATGCATACCCATGGCATAGTAGTAGTGATAACAAATCAAACCTATACTTATCCGTGCAAACTGAACCATGATGGGATGAAATCGTCTTAAGCATGACGAGTTGTCTTTTGCTTTATCATCGGCTAAAACCTTACTTGCCTTTTTTGTTGTTAGCTGTTAGTATTTGCGAACAATGTTTTGTTGTAATGTTTGATAGCAACATTTTATTAACTCAAGATAAATAAGTGATGGCATATTTTGTTCATTTGCAGATCCCAAGGGTGCTGATGGTAACCAGGTATTTACCCATTCTAAAAGGGAGTCAAATTTATTTTACCAGCCTTACTTTCTACGATTCGTCTCACATTGAAGCCTGTCTTGCAGGAAACAGATTGGCAAGAGCAACTGGCAACAAACAATCTGAAATCTGTTTTGTCTAAGGAGGTCAGAACATCTTGCAGTTAGTAGTGTACATGCCCATCTTTCAATTCTATATTTCTGTTTTATGAGGCTGTACTTAGTTTAGACTATCTTGTTCGAACTGTTATGCTGTTCAACATATGAAACCTTAAGTTTCTTCAATTCCTCTGTACTTATAGTCATCCAATTTATTGATCTTCAGGTAATCGATGCTATAGCTGCTAGTCAACAAGAAACAGGCACTCTGAATCTTGACTTCTTTAGGGATCATCCCTCTCCTTCTTGGAAAACTGATGATCTAGTTGATCACAAGATGAATACTAATTTGGTTGTTGACGACAAGGCAAAAACTCAAAACAGTTCTGCAGAACATGTACCTCTAATATATAAAGCACCCAAGGATGGTTCAGGTATAGATATAATTGTTTTTTCTTCTCCAAGTTATTCATTTACATAATTTGACTAGGTAGTAGATAATAAAGTTATTGTCCATGCAGATGGACATCAAGTTGATACAGCAGCAAAAATAGCTCGAAGGGTAAGTAACTGGTATATACTATGTTAATACATTCTTGTCTCTGTTGATAACTTGATATAAATCTTTCATATGACGTCTTGGTACTATTTGGTTGATACAGAAACTACGGGAGATAAGGCGGGAAAAGAGGGCAATGGATTTGGTACGGAAAGATGATGAAGCGCTTGTTAAGCTGGAGAATGCGGCTATTGAGCGATCGAAGGCTGTAGATTCTGCTGTCCTTGGGAAATACAGCATATGGAGAAAAGAGAATGAGAATGAGAACTCAGATTCAACAGTCAGGTTGATGAGGGACCAAATTATTATGGCTCGTGTTTACTCTGTGCTTGCAAAATCAAAGAACAAGCATGGTCTTTATCAAGAACTGCAGAGCCGAATCAAGGAAAGCCATCGGGCCGTAGGAGAGGCTACTGCAGATGCTGACCTTCATCGCAGGTGTGCTGTGTCGAAAGTATTATTGCTTATTTCTTACTCAGTTACCTTGTTCCTCTCTTTTCACAAATATGCTACTTTACAGTGCACCTGATAGAATGAGAGCGATGGGTCAAGTTTTAACCAAGGCCAGAGAAGAATTGTATGATTGCAAGGTGATAAGTCAGAGACTAAGGGCAATGCTTCAGTCAGCAGATGAACAGGTCAGGAGCTTGAAGAAGCAGAGCACATTTCTCAGCCAGTTGGCTGCAAAGACGATTCCAAACAGCATTCACTGCTTGTCTATGCGCTTAACAATAGATTACTATCTCCTTCCTGTGGAGAAACGGAAGTTCCCGAGGAGTGAAAACTTGGAAAATCCAGAGCTCTACCACTATGCACTTTTCTCGGACAATGTCTTGGCTGCCTCTGTTGTTGTAAACTCAACCATCATGAATGCCAAGGTAATTTTCAAGATTCTCCTATCAATGCACTCTTGTATGATAGCTGTTTCTAACGATAATGGTCGATATGACTTTTTCAGGAGCCTGAGAAACATGTTTTCCATCTTGTGACTGATAAGTTGAACTTTGGAGCCATGAACATGTGGTTTTTGCTGAACCCACCTGGCAAGGCCACTATCCATGTTGAGAATGTGGATGAGTTTAAGTGGTTGAACTCATCGTACTGTCCTGTTTTACGTCAACTGGAGTCTGCTGCCATGAAAGAGTTTTATTTCAAGGCTGATCGTCCCACCACTCTTTCAGCAGGTTCTTCAAACCTAAAGTACCGTAACCCCAAGTACCTTTCCATGCTGAACCACTTGAGATTTTATCTCCCGGAGATCTATCCAAAGTTGGATAAGATACTTTTCCTCGATGATGACATAGTTGTGCAGAAAGATTTGACAGGATTGTGGGATGTTGATCTAAACGGAATGGTTAATGGTGCAGTGTTTACCTGTGGAGAGAGTTTCCACCGTTTTGACAAGTATCTTAACTTCTCAAATCCACACATTGCTCGGAACTTTGACCCTAATGCTTGTGGTTGGGCTTATGGGATGAACATCTTTGATCTCAAGCAGTGGAAGAACAAAGATATTACCGGGATCTACCACAAGTGGCAAACCATGGTGAGATTAGTAACATCACCATAGGATTTCATATCATTGTTCAAATGCATCATATCTCACATTATCCTACCGTTTTCTTCTGTTAGAATGAAGACAGGGTTCTTTGGAAGCTCGGGACACTTCCACCTGGGCTCATGACGTTCTACAAGCTGACGCATCCCCTGGATAAATCGTGGCATGTCCTTGGACTAGGATACAACCCAAGCATCGACCGCTCAGAGATAGACAATGCTGCTGTCGCTCACTACAATGGGAACATGAAGCCATGGCTGGAGCTGGCAATGACCAAGTACCGACCATACTGGACAAGGTATATAAAGTACGACCACCCTTACATCCGCGGATGCAACCTGAGTGAGTAGATGTGATATGAAGCGGCTGGAGAAGGTCACACATCTGAAGCAGAAGTGTCCCCTTTCTCCTTGAAGCATGTAGTGAACTATGTAGATTAAGGGAAGTAGTATCGGCTGGAGCTATTCATTGCTTGCACCCTGGAAATTTCTGATGGACGCTCTCAGGATTGATGTGTTACAGTCTTAGCAGTTCCTTTGTTCAATTGATGTGCAGCTTAATATCCAATTTGTTTGGCCAACAAAATCATGCCAAACCTGTTGAACGCGTGCCTGTGGTTGGTGTTACTGTGTTGCTTAGGGCTACTATAGTAGAATTTCTGGAGTGATGGTAATTGTAAGAATTGCATTATCTTTCTGTTGCTCAGATGTGTCGAGGGATAATTGTAAGAATTGCATTATCTTGTTGTTGCTTGGAGTATTTAAGTGGTGGTTTCCAGAATCAAACTCATTAGTTAAGATGGATCAAGGGATAATGACGTAAATCAAAGAGAAATATATACAATAATTAAGCCACTGGTTTCTGCCTTGATTGTAGTTTGTGCAAGCCTCAGTCAGAGCTTGCCGAAGTAGTGTGCCAAGGGAGCAGGAGACACCGTCGGGGCATAGCAAAACGTTCTTGCATTGTCTGGTTCGTGTGGCGCTCGTCTTACTCGGGCCGACGGCTCCTGGCTGAACGGGACCGCGCTGAACAACCCGGGAGTCCTGTCATCGTGCTGGCTGCTCGACGAGCTCTTGGCCATGGCCGGCTCCTCCTCCTCCCTGCCTATCTTGAGCAGCAGCTTCCCCAAGCCCACACCATTCCTCAACGGCGCAATTGGGTGAGCGTACATGCCGCCGTCGCCACGGTCCTCCAGCAGGAGGTGCCCCCGTTGCAACGACTGCCCCAGCGAGGGGCGCCGCAGGGAAGGCAGCTTCACGAGCCCGTGCACAAAGCAGCGGCCGCCGTCTCCGATGAACAACGCGTCCCAGTACAAGAACAGCCGCGGCATGAAGGTCATCACGTCCACCTGTGCGTCCCATCCTGTCGTCGCGCTCAGCGCCGGCGTCATCGGGTTCCGGATACAGTCCCACGCCTCCCACGTCACCTCCTCCGTCGCCAGGTCGAGGCGCGCGCTCCTCGTCTCCCGCTCCTCCCCTTCCACGGACCAGTACACCGCTCCGTCGGCGCACGCGGGGCCACGGTGGGGCTCGCCGTCTGCTCCGCCGGCGACGTGCACGCTCCTCCAGTCCCCGCGGCCTCCGACCGTGCACACGTGCACTGCTTGCTCCGCGGAGCTATCCTGGAATCCCATGTGAACGATCTTGTATCGCCTCGAACCGGCGTCGAAGCCGGCCTCCGCGGCGTCTCCGGCGGCAAAGGCAGGGCGAGCGACTCGCCCGTGAAGGGCTCCACCACGGTGATGGAGCCCTGGCCGCGGTCTAGGAAGCAGAGCAGGCCCTTGCAAGTGCCTACCATGTCCGCCGACCTGCCGGCGGTGAACGTGGCCGTGAGTCGCCACTGCTCGTCGAAGAGGAACCCGCTGCCGCCGTCCGAGTCTTGGGCATCATGGACTCGGCTATGTCCGGGAAAGAACACGATGGTGTGGGTCAGGGCCTGCGGTCCGTGGACCATGTGCGCATCGATGAAGGTAGGGTCGGAGATGACGTCGCGCCCCTCCTTGCAGACGCGGCGGAAGCGGCGGAGGTCGCTCGCCTGGAGGCGGAGCAGGACGCTGGCGAGGACGTCTCGGGGGAGAGCATCATTGGCATCGCCGGCCGTCGCCTGGTTCCGGATGGAGCGGCGCTCAGACATTGCAATTGCATCAAACTGGGACATGATTGAGTATCTCCAGATGTATTAGTAATTACGAAATATGTATGTGGCAACCGTGTGACAGATTGCAAAACTGCCACACCAGATCATAATGCCAAAACTAACAAACGCATCCACGCCCTTCCGATCCTGGCCTCGATCCAATCGTGCAGCACCCCTTCTCTCGCCTTATCATATGCAGGTCCACGCCCGTCCGTGGAGTTGCCCGCAGGTCGAGCACCTCATCGCTACTAGCGAGAGCAGAGCCCGCCCACCACGCCGGCGATTCCTACGGTGCCGAGAACGACGTGACGATGGAAAGTCCAGCCCCTATGTTCAAGATCAACTCGCCGTCCCCGGACACCACCGGCCACCCGACCAGCGTCATCGTGCAGGCAACAGTGGAGAGCGCCGTCGGCGAGCTCGGCACCGCGGTGTCGTGTCTCTGCACGTCCTAGGAATTGGCCGAGTCGGAGAAGTCGGTCCTCAAGATCGAACAGCTCTGTCGCGAGGCTGGCGCTGCCGAGCAGACCTTCTTCTCTGCGTTGGCCAAGCCCGTCATGATACGACTTCATGGACATCCTCTTCAACTCCGTCATCGCACAGGTGCTGCAGGTGGCCGTTGGATCTTGCAACTCCAAGCCAACTCCTCCATCTTGTCTATCCATGTGTATGCTGCACAAACAAATTCTCATGTTGTATTGATGTTGCTGCTCCTGCTCTTGTTTTCAAAGTGTATCTTGTCATGATCTGATCTGATAAGACACTTTGTTGTTTGCTTGTATCACTTGTTGATGAGCAGGTGGTCGTGTTTCTGTCAGGTTCAGGAAACTGAACTGACGATCATCTACAGCTCATGACAAATTCATACAACAAATAGCTAGTTTTGGGGAGTGAAAAAACAGAACTTTGGTGTACAGAAGCTTGTGGAACCAAGTAAGGAGCGACATCCTGAAGCTTAGGGGGTGTTTGGTTGAGAAGTCATAGGACTTTTTCTAGTCCCAGGGACTAATCAAAAAAGACTCTCTAGTAGAGTCTTTTTCTAGTACCTGTAGAAAAGTCCTTTCCGTTTGGTTACTAGGGACTTTTTAGGGACTCTTTCTAGTCTCTGGGACTAAAAAGTCACTGAACCGAACACCCCCTTAGTCGCCGTCTGATCTTCAATGGATGTGGACCTGGTCATTTCCCCCCGGCAAAGTAGTAACTCAATTCCGATCAAGTGTTGAATCTCAGATATTCAGACACTGTCCTGACAGTTTCTGATGTGCTACAATAGAATATTATCCATATGTGTCGTCTTAAAACTATTTTTTTATTATGCATAAGATAGAACAAACTGTCACTTGTAATTAAGTTGGTCAGGCCATTCGCAAAGAAATATAAATTAAGTTAGTAGCAATGGAATGCATCAACCGCGTACGAAGTTTAAGCTTGCCAGAAAGAAAAAGGATTCAGTAGTGATGTTGTTGAGGAAAAGTTGTTGGAGTGTGATCATGTTCCTCTCTGTCAGCAATGGAGGCGAAAAACCATAACGATAACATTTGACCCGGATGAATTTTTTTTTAAGAACATACCTTTGATAACTTTTGTATAAATGATGTGATAATATACACACCAAAGAGTTATGACTTACGTGTAAATACCCAGGCAACTTTGACCTGGGAAAAAAGGTTGTTGAAAAACTTAACCCTGGTAACTTCTTTTGTATAATAGCATAAGAACTTACGCATCACAGAGCTGATAGTACACGTATAAACACCATGATAACTTTTGACCTGGGATAAAAAGTTGTTTGAAAACATATCATGCAAGTTCTATGTAAATACCATGATAATATACTTACCGCATCCATAATAACTAAAAAGTTGCTAAATATATGCCCACGATAAATTCTATGTAAATAGCTTGATAATATAGAGCCGATATCAACATTCAAGGAGGGCTATTCTATAAGTACAGACTTTTGGGTCACCGCCAGTCGTACTACTAGGCCGTCTCTGGCGGTCTATTTGTATGTTGATTGCTTTCTGTTTGTTGGATGTTGATGTGTTGTCATCTTGTGCTATGTAGCCTCATGCTGGAACGAAATGGCATTGAAAAGTTCGGTTGTCGTCCGCTTGCTTCTTTTGTGATTTTGCACTTTGTGTTCTCGTTCGATGTATAATCAATCGAATGCACGATGCTAATCCATTTGGTTTACTGTTTACGCCAACATGTTCTGTTTATTTTTTGCTTGTTAAATAGATATGTGATTTAGTGTACATGAGCTTCTGAATTTCGATGACAAGTGGCAGTTTATCTCTTAAGAAATCTGAAGAGAAATGCATTGTGGAAGGACGGCAATGTTTTTTGCCGCTTCTCTAGATTTTGAGTTTAAATTCATGCTTCTAAATTTCAGTGACAAGAGGTACTACATTTCAATGAAGTGTTTTTGATTTATTTATTGTGATGAATGAGTTGCCTAAATTCAAAATATTTGATGATTTGGTAGTTGGTATAACATACATGACTACTCGTAGTCATGTAGTCATGTGGTTAAACAGAGTTTGTGGCGAGATTTTAGTTTTAAAATTGATAACAACAGACGAGTAGTCCGATAACCCAAACGATATTTTTGTCCATAACAACATATGCACAATATTGATAACTTTTGGCAATACCGGACAATAACTTTTGACCCAAAAATCTATTGAAACGATGAAAAAGGTTCAGGTTTTCAAGCCCATTAATACAGCCCAGTGGTATATGTGTAAACATCATGGTAACTTACATAGCGCAGATGCGGTAACTTATGCAACCCAGGCCTGATAACTTTTTGGACCAAGGAAAAAAAGTTGTTGAAACATCCCCGGTAACTTTTATGTGTATATGATGGTAATTTACGGGCACCAACCTGATAACTTGGTTGCAACACCATGGTAAACTTTACTTCCAAGGAATTTTTATAGAAAAATACACTGGTAACTAATGTATAGGTAACATGCTAATTTATGCATTGCATACCCGATAATTTACTCACAAACACCATTGTAAATTTGACATGTGGAAAAAAAGTTATTGAAACATACCCTCGGTAACTTTTGCGTAACAACATGATAATTTGGGCAATGCATACCCACTTTCATACAAACACAGTGGTAACTTTGACCCGTGGGGAAATAGGTTATTGAAACATAACCCCGGTAACTTTTGCGAATATCATGACAATTTATGCACCGCATACACGATAATTTACGTACAAATACCATGATAACTTTGACCCGTGGGAAAACAAGTTACTGAAACATACCACCATAACTTTTGCGGAAATATCATGATAAATTATGCACCACATACACGATAATTTACGTACAAACAACGCGCTAACTTTAAACATGGGGCAAAAAGGTTGTTGAAAACATACCCCTGATAACTTGTGTGAAACTAACACGGTAATATATGAACCACATGCCCCGATAACTTACGTACCCTCGGCAACTTACGTGAGCAAGGTAATATATGAGCCGCATACCCGATAACTTAACTAAAAACACGGTGGTAATTTTTACCAAGAAGGGAGAAAAGTTATTGAAAAACATACCCCCGATAAGTTACGTGAAAATAGCATGATAATATATGAACTTCACATTGTTAACTTATGTACAAATACCATGGTAACTTTTATCAAGGAGTGAAAAAATTGTTGAAAAACATACCCTCCGATAACTTATGTCAAAAGGAAATGGTTATATACAAACCGCATACCTAATAACTTACAAAGAAAACTCGTGGTAACATTGACAAAGGGGGCAAAATTATTGGAAAACATAACCCTCGATAAGTTGTGTTAAAATACGACGATGACTTGCATACCATGGGCATGGTAACTTATGTAATTTATGTGGAAATACCATGCTAACTTGCACACCACATACGTCGTAACGTATGTTTCCCAGACGTGGTACCTTTTGACCAAGGAAAATCGTCGGAACATACCAACATGAGATCTAGTTTCGAAGATCTCGCCACGTCGAATCTTTTATGTGAAAACGACTTTTTCAACGGACCGATCCTTTGAGCTATGAAACATTTGAATTTTCAGAACAGGGATAATTTAGGAGGACATCTGCTTTTTGGTTCTCTACTGCGTACATTCATGTGCATGTGAAAAACGGTGGGTCGGAGGACCATTTTTATGTGCTCCCCCCGGTAACTTATATGAAAATAACAAGGTAACTTGCACACCACAGACATGACAACTTATGTAACCCAAGCGTGATAACTTTTGGTCCAAAAAAAAGCCGCCGAAACATACGAACATGGGATTTAGTTTCAAATATCTCAACGCGATGAGTCTTCTATATGAAAACGGTTTTTATATTGGACCGACGGTTTGAGATACAAAATATTTTAAAGTTTTTGAATTGAGAAAATCTAGGATTACTTTGTCATCTAATGCGTACATGCATGTGCATGTGGAGAACGGTACGAGAACCATTTTTATGCCCCTGATAACTTATGTGAAAATAGCACGGTAATTTGCACACCACAGATGTGATAACATATGTAGGTCAGGCATGGTAACTTTTGACCCAAAAAAAAGTCATGGGAATAAACCAACATGGGATCTAGTTTTAAAGATCTCGTCGCGGCGAATCTTTTATGTGAAAACGGTTTTTGCATCGGACCGACGGTTTGAGCTACAAAATATTTTGAATTTTTAAAATAGTGAGAATCTAGGACAACATCAGCTTTTTTGTCCTGTAGTGCATGTATGTAATTAAAGGAAGAAATGCACGTGAAAATGAGTCATCTAAATGCATGCATGCATGTAATTAGAAAAGGGAAGAAAGTGTGTGGTACTTTTGCTATATGCCACACGTGTGACAAATATCACAATCCTAGTAATTATTAGGAATCGATTGGATCCTGATCGCGATGAGTTTTTTCTTCTGGGTCCGTCTATTCTTCAGGCGCCTGAGAAAAACTCTGGTGCCGGTCACTTAGACCATCAGATCAATATCCAACGGTTGAGAACGTGCGTCCACTGTTTATCTTCTCCCTCCCCGCGTTCTTCTTCCTCCCGCAGCCCCCCCAGCTTGCCCCACCCTAACCATCGGCTTCCACCACCCGCGGCCGGCGGGCGCTACTGTGCTCCGCCCCGCCCCGCCCTCCCCTCACCGCCGTTGTTGGCCGCCGACTCGATCATCCCTCTAAACCCTGCCGCAACAGAGAAGAACTCGGGCGATCCTCTGCACCCCGACCCTTGAGATAGATAATGGAGCAATGACTATCCCTAACATAGATAGTGGGGCAATAGATTCTCCGACGAGGTTTTTACTTCTCCGGTGAGGTAGCAAGGAAGGATGGAAGAGGTGACCATCCCTGCCCCAGCGAGGGACGCCGCAGGGGAGGCAGCTTCACGAGCCCGTGCACCCAACAGCGGCCGCCGTCTCCGATGAACAACGCGTCCTAGTACATGAACAATGACGGCATGAAAGTCATCACGCACACCTGTGCGTTCGATCTTGTCACCGTGCTCAGCGCCGGCGTTATCCAGTTCCGGATCCAGTCCCACGTGACCTCCTCCGTCGCCAGGTCGAGGCACGCGCTCCTCGTCTCCTACCCCTCCCCTTGACCCCTTCCATGGACCAGTACACCGCTCCGTCGGCGCACGCGAGGCCACGGTGGGCCTCGCCGGCTGCTCCACGGACGACGTGCACGCTCCTCCAGCTCTCGCCGCCTGTGACCGTGCGCACGTGCACTGCTTGCTCCGCGGGGCCATCCTGGAATCCCTTGTGAACAATCTTGTATCGCCTTGAACCGGGGTCGAAACCAAAGCAGTAGCAGTTGGGCTCGTGCCTCGACGACAAAGGTAGGGCGAGCGACTCGCCTATGAAGGGCTCCACGGTGTTGATGGAGCCCTGGCTGCCATCGAGGAAGCAGAGCAGTCCGTTACAAGTGCTTATCATGCCCTCCGACCTGCCGGCGGTGAGCGTGGCCGTGAGTTGCCACTGCTCGTCAAAGAGGAAACCCGGTGCCGCCGCCCGAGTCTTTGGCATCATGGACTCGGCTTCGTCCGGGAAAGAACACGAGGTGAATCATGACGGATATCACTGGGGAGAACCGCCTCCGCTCCATAAACCATGAAGAACGGTGTGTATCTTGTTGATCTGTTGGGTGTTGTATTGATGCTCCATAACACAGATGGTAATTCTTCTACCCAACAACCCGGCGTTCTCTGCAAAGGAACCATGAGCCGAGGCTTGATGCCTCTCAAGATCTCTTGATTGGCTCTTTTTGCTTGACCATTGGACTGTGGGTGTGCCACTGATGAAACGTCGAGCCGGATGTGCTCCCGTTCACAGAACTGCTTCATGGCACCTTTGGACAAATTGGTACCATTATCTGTAATGATACTGTGCGGAAAACCAAAGTGGAAAATCACCTTTTTGATGAACTGAACCGCCGTGGCCACATCACACTTGCTAACAGGTTCTGCCTCCACCCACTTTGTAAACTTGTCAACCGCCACCAGGAGGTGGGTCTTCTTATCTTTGGACCTTTTGAAAGGCCCAACCATATCCAGCCCCCAAGTTGCAAACGGCGAAGTAATTGGAATCATTCTCAATTCTTGAGCCGGTACATGAGCATGTCTTGAAAACCTTTGGCAACCATCACATCGTCTAACCAGATCCTCCGCATCAGCATGAGCAGTTAACCAATAGAAGCCATGGCGAAACGATTTAGCCACCAGAGACTTTGAACCGGCGTGGTGACCACAATCTCCTTCATGGATCTCACGCAAAATTTCATGGCCTTCTTCAGGAGACACGCAACGTTGAAAAGCTCCTGATACACTGCAATGATGCAACTCGCCGTTGATGATAGCCATGGACTTGGATCGCTGGATTATCTGCTGGGCCAGAATCTCATCCTCTGGCAACTCGCTCCGGTTCTTATACGCCAGATAAGGAAGCGTCCAATCTGGAATAACATGAAGAGCTGCCACCAATTGAGCCTCCGGATCAGGAATAGCCAAATCCTCTTCACCAGGGATCTTGACCGACGGGTTGTGCAACACACCCAGAAAAACATTGGGCGGGACCGGTTTGCGCTGAGAGCCCAGTCGGCTTAAAGTGTCCGCCGCTTCATTTTTCCGCCGGTCCACGTGGTCCACCTGATAGCCTTTGAAATAACCTGCAACAATATCCACCTCACGACGATATGCTGCCATGAGTGGGTCCTTGGAGTCCCAAGTGCCAGACACCTGCTGAGCCACAAGGTCCGAGTCACCGAAGCACTTAACTCGACTTAGATTCATCTCCTTAGCCATCCGGAGACCATGGAGTAAGGCTTCATACTCAGCTGCATTGTTAGTACAAGGGAACATTAAGCGAGGAACATAACAAAACTTATCACCTCGTGGGGAAGTTAATACGACTCCAGCCCCTGAGCCTTCCAATTGCCTGGATCCGTCAAAATGGATGGTCCAATACGTATGATCCGGCTTTTCTTCAGGTGCTTGCATTTCCATCCAATCATTGATGAAATCAACAAGTGCTTGAGACTTAACCGCTGTCCAAGGCACATACTTCAAACCGTACGGCCCCATCTCTATAGCCCACTTTGCAATCCGGCCAGTTGCTTCCCGGTTCTGGATGATATCTCCCAAAGGAGCAGAACTGACCACCGTAATTGGGTGCCCTTGGAAGTATTGTTTAAGCTTCCGGCTTGCCATAAAAACACCATCCACCAGCTTCTGCCAATGCGGATACCTTTGCTTGGACTCGATTAGTACCTCGCTGATATAATAGACCGGTCGTTGAACCGGATGCTCCTTACCTGCCTCCTTTCGCTCCACCACAATAGCCACGCTGACCGCCCGAGCATTGGCAACAACATATAGCAGCAACGGCTCCTTGTCAATGGGAGCGGCGAGCACCGGCGGATTGGCCAATTGCCGCTTTAAGTCCTCAAACGCTTCATCAGCGGCGGAACTCCAGACAAACTGATCCGTCTTTTTCAACATCTGATACAAAGGGATTGCCTTCTCACCAAGACGACTGATAAAACGGCTTAATGCTGCAATCCGGCCGGCCAGTCGTTGAACATCATTGATACACTTTGGTTTAGCCAGGGAGGTGATGGCCGTGATCTTCTCCGGATTAGCGTCAATTCCTCTGTTGGACACCAGAAAACCCAATAGCTTGCCCGCCGACACACCAAAGACACACTTGTTCGGATTAAGCACCCTCAGGTTATCAGAGGTTTCCTTCAAATCATCAATCAAAGTCTCCTTCTCCCTAGACTTAACCACGATATCATCCACGTAAGCATGTACATTACGGCCGATTTGCTTGTGAAGACAATTTTGTACACACCGTTGATAAGTTGCCTGGGCACTCTTGAGCCCGAAGGGCATAGACACATAGCAGAAGGCTCCAAAGGGAGTTATAAATGTCGTCTTCTCCTGGTCTTTAACTGCCATTTTGATCTGATGATAGCCAGAATATGCATCCAAAAAACTTAAACTCTCACAACCCGCTGTAGCATCAATAATTTGATCAATACGGGGGAGGGCAAAAGGATCTGCTGGACAAGCTTTATTAAGATCTGTGTAATCCACACACATGCGCCAGGTGCCGTTTTTCTTGAGGACCAGCACCGGATTGGCAAGCCACTCAGGGTGAAAAACTTCAACAATAAAGCCAGCTGCTAAGAGCCTGGCTACCTCTTCTCCAATCGCCTTGCGTCTTTCTTCGTTAAACCGGCGGAGGAACTGTTTCACCGGTTTATATTTAGGATCCACATTAAGTGTGTGCTCAACGAGTTGCCTCGGTACACCTGGCATGTCAAAGGGCTTCCATGCAAAAATGTCCCAATTCTCATGGATGAACTCGATGAGCGTGCTTTCCTATTTCGGATCCAAGTTGGCACTGATGCTGAACTGCTTGGACGAATCGCCAGGTACGAAGTCAACAAGCTTAGTTTCTGCTGCCGATTTGAACTTCAGGGCCAGATCATGCTCCGTAGTTGGCTTCTTCAACGGAGTCATGTCCGCCGGATCAACATTGTCTTTATAATACTTCAACTCCTCGGTGGCACAGACCGACTCTACATAGGCCGCATCTCCTTCCTCACACTCCAAAGTGATTTTGCGGCTTCCGTGAACCGTTATTGTCCCCTTGTGACTCGGCATCTTGAGCTGCAAATACACATAACAGGGCCGAGCCATAAACTTGGCGTAGGCCGGTCGCCCAAACAGGGCATGATATGGACTTTGGATTTTCACCACTTCAAACGTCAATGTCTCCGACCTGGAATCATGATCATCCCCAAAGGCCACTTCCAGAGCTATCTTACCAACGGGATATGCTGATCTGCCAGGCACTACACCGTGGAATACTGTATTAGACGGTTTGAGATTCTTATCTGTTAGTCCCATACGACGGAAGGTCTCATAGTACAGGATGTTAATGCTGCTCCCTCCATCCATGAGCACCTTGGTGAACTTGTAACCTCCCACCTGAGGCGCCACCACCAGAGCCAACTGACCCGGATTATCGACCTGCGGAGGGTGATCTTCTCTGCTCCATATGATTGGCTCTTCAGACCAACGTAGATAACGTGGTATGGCTGGTTCAACAGAGTTGACCGCCCGCCTCTGAACCTTCCGGTCTCGCTTGTCCAAGCTAGTGGTGAAGACATGGTACTGCCCATTACTCATATGCTTTGTGTTGCTCTGGTAACCTGACTATTGCTGATGTTGGTTGTAACCACCCTGGTTGTTCTGACTATTTTGACCATTATGTCCGCCCGGATTACCATTGAATCCTGAACCGGAACTTCCTCCACCGTAACCCGGCCCGGATCCTGAGCCACCGCCAGATTCGTGATCATACCGGAAATTATTAGAATTCTTGAACTCCTGCATAATAAAGCAATCCTTCCAAAGGTGGTTTGCTGGCGCCTCCTTCGTCCCATGTCTTGGACAGGGCTGGCTTAGCAGATAGTTTAGGCGGTTTGGGTTAGGGTTGGGTGCTCCATTACGATTTTTCGGTCTACCCTTGCGTCGCTGGCCATTGTCCTGTGCGTTGGTATTAGCCACAAAGTCCATGTTACCATCCGCTTTACGCTTGCCTCCACCATTATTGCCTGGCCAGTGATGCTGCTGACCTTTGGAGTTGCTGTTCTTCTTCCCTTTCCCTGTCTTGTCATCATCAGATTCGGGATCCTTGGTACTATCAGAATCAGCATATTTCACCAAAGCGGGCATGAGGGTCCGCATGTCGGTGCAATGACGCTTCATCCGTCCCAACTTCAGCTTCAGGGGCCCAAACCGGCAGTTGCCTTCTAGGGTTAATACTGCGGTGTCAGTGTTGATGCGGTCTAAGGAGTGCAACACTTGTGAAACCCGGCGCACCCAATGAGTCGTTGATTCTCCTTCCTCCTGGACGCATGCATCTAAGTCCACTATCGACATAGGCTGTTTACAGGTATCCTTGAAATTGCTGATAAACCGGGCTTGTAACTAGGCCCATGAACTGATAGAATTAGCCGGCAAGCTTTTTAACCAAGTACGGGCCGTTCCTTCAAGCATCATGGTGAAGTATTTCGCACACGCCGCGTCATCCACATCAAGCATTTCCATGGCCATCTCATAGCTCTCCACCCATGTCTCTGGAGGTTGATCCGCCGTGTAATTTGGTACCTTGCGCGGGCCTTTGAAATCCTTGGGCAGGCGCACGTTGCGTAAAGCGGGGATAAGGCAAGGCACCCCCAAAGAACTAGAAGTAACACCAGGTTCAGTCAAGGTGGTTGGACGAAACGGCGTGAACTGCCGAGCCTGATGCTGTGTGGCTAACTCGGCCTCCCGGCGCGCGCGGGCCCGGTCCACTACTCCCTGAGCGTTATCAGCACCACCCGCCGGGTTGTTGTCACGGGGTGCTCCACGTCGTTCATTACTCGATACTGCCGGTTCATCCATATGTCTGCTATAGCTCCGGCTTGGACGGGGGGTCGAGTGGATCCGGTCGCGGCTGTATGAGTACGCTTCCTGTTGGGCCAAAGCTGTCCTCAGAAGTTCCTTGACCCGTCGCATCTCTACTGCCTGCGGCGAGTCACCTTCAATTGGAATGGCCTCCAGCCGTGCAGCAGCGGCAACAAGATTGTCCATTGGGTTGGAGTAGTGACCCGGAGGTGTTAAAGCAGCCTGAGGTATAACAGTGTTTTGACGAGGCGGGTCCATCTGACGAGGCTGAACCGGTGCACCGATCCCCGGGGCTTCTGTCCGGTTTCCCTCCAGCGGATTGCCGGTTCTTGGTCCTGGAGTGTTGAAAAGGTCTCTGGCCTCGAAAACCGGAGGTAAACGAGATCGGTGCTTCCTCCTCATGACTTCATGCGACGCGCTCTAGTCCAACATAAGCCTGTAGGCTTGTGCATCTAAAGCGGCCCGCTCTGTGGCCATCCTGGTGTCCTCAGCCGCCAGATCCGCCTTGGCCTGGGTGATCTGTTCCATTACCTTTGCAACCTCCGCGTTGTGAACGTCCTGATCCGGCGGATTAACTTCCGCCATAAGCACAGCCAACGCATCAAATAGCTCTGATAGAACCTGAGCCGGCGGGCGCATAGGGCCTCCTGCCCCGGCAGCCGTCGCCGCTGCTGAACCAGAGATCGTTGCCACAACTGTCGAAGAATGAAGTGCTACTTGTGTTCTGGCCATGAATATTCCAACCCGGTTGGGCAAATCAGAGGGGTCCGGAATACTGTCGCCATCGGAACAGCCCCCAATCCGGCCGTCTTGTAGCTGATAAAGAGATTCGGTTTCTCCGGTCGATGACTCATCATCGGAATAAACGACGGTATCGCCGCGAGATTCCGATCCACCCTCATAACTTCCTCCATGGATGACTCCCACGAAGGCACGTTTCATGGCCGGTTTAACCCGGGCGGATCGCGCACGCTGAGCCGTCTCGACGAGGTCGACGCAGATGTCCGGCTCAGGGCCCGGTTCACCGATCTTGCCAATGAAAACGTGAATGCCACCAAAGGGGACCCGGTACCCGTACTCAATTGAACCGGCCTCGGGGCCCCAGCCTGCGTCGTCGATGTAGAGCTTGCCGCGACGACTCTTAGTCATCCGGCCTACAGCGTAGCCCTCGAGTCCTTCAAAGCGGCCCTCCAAGAACCGGAAACCATCGTGCGATAGCCCCACGGTGGGCGCCAACTGTCGTGGTTTTGTCACGGCAGATGTCCTAGAGAAAGGACTTAGTCGTGGAGCCATCGTGACGGGTTAGCTTGAAGGGGTTAAAGTGGACACAGGGACGCAAGAGAGTTTATACTAGTTCGGCCCCTTCGATGAAGGTAAAAGCCTACGTCTAGTTGTGATGGAATTGATGGGGTTTCGATGACTAGGGAGCAAACAAGCTTCGCCTATGTCTCGAGTTGTTGTCTGTCATCCTTAAACCACCGCCGGGTCATCCCCTTATATACACGGGTGACACCCGTCGGTTCACAGAGTCCCAACACCGGTCGATATTCGTATCCGGGTTGGTCTCTCCTTATTCCTAACTTACAATACAAGCTTATATATACAACTTCCGGTTTACAGCTATAAGTCTTGAACCGGCTACGGGCCTTAGGCCCTCATCTGCCTTCTTGGGCTTTATCACTTCTGGAACTACTGATGAAGTTGACCTGGCCCAAATAGGCCGGTTTACGCCCAGCAGTAATATCCTCAACAGGGCCCATGAGGCAGGGGGCGCGCCCAGGGGGGTAGGGCGCGCCCCCACCCTCGTGGCCAGGGTGTGGGCCCCCTCTAGTACTTTCTTCGCTCAGTATTTTTTATTAATTCCAAAAATGACTTCCGTGAATTTCAGGACTTTTGGAGCTGTGCAGAATAGGTCTATAATATTTGCTCCTTTTCCAACCCAGAATTCCAGCTGCCGGCATTCTCCCTCTTCGTGTAAACCTTGTAAAATAAGAGAGAATAGGCATAAGTATCATGACATAATGTGTAATAACAGCCCATAATGCAATAAATATTGATATAAAAGCATGATGCAAAATGGACGTATCAACTCCCCCAAGCTTAGACATCGCTTGTCCTCAAGCGAAAGCCGATATCGAAAAATATGTCCACATGTTTGGAGATAGAGGTGTTGATAAAAATAAAATACGGACATGAGGGCATCATGATCATTCTTAGAACAGCAACACACACACACACACACACACATATATATATTATCATATGATCTCTTATGCTAAAGTAACAATTCAATCAAAATTTCAAGTATGAATCATAAACTTCATTGAGAACCAACAAACTCTAATCTCAGTCACTGAGGCAATTGCAATTTATCATAACATAGGAAAGAGTCAATATAAGAGCTTTTTAGCAAGTCCACATACTCAACTATCATTTAGTCTGTCACAATTGCTAACACTCATGCAATATTTATGGGTATGAAGTTTTAATCGGACACAAAGAAAGATAGGGGCTTATAGTTTTGCCTCCCAACTTTTTACCTCAAGGGTAATGTCAACAATAATAGTTCATGAAAACTCACATCCAATTAGCTATATATATCAGGATCTTTCCAACACATTGTGCTTGCCAAAGGACAAAATGTAAAAAGGAGAGGTGAATATCACCATGACCCTTTGCATGAAGTATAAGACAAGAATAAAAGATAGGCCCTTCGCAGTGGGAAGCAGAGGTTGTCATGCGCTTTTATGGTTGGATGGACACAATATTAATGCAAAAGAACGCCACTTTATATTGCCACTTGTGATATGGACCTTTATTATGCAGTCCATCGCTTTTATTTCTTCCACATCACAAGATGTATAAAGCTTATTTTCTCCACATTAATTGATCATACATATTTAGAGAGCAATTTTTATTGCGTGCACCAATGCAACTTACTTGAAGGATCTTACTCAATCCATAGGTAGGTATGGTGGACTCTCATGGCAAAAACGGGTTTAGGGATATTTGGAAGCACAAGTAGTATCTCTACTTGGTGCAAAGAAATTGGCTAGCATGAGAGGGAAAGGCAAGCTCAACATGTTGGATGATCGATGACAATATAATTTATCTCAGATGTAAGAAAGCATAACCCATTACGCTGTCTTCCTTGTCCAACGTCAACTCTTTAGCATATCATACTTTAATGAGTGCTCACAATTATAAAAGACGTCCAAGATAGTATATTTATATGTGAAAACCTCTCTTTATTTATTACTTCCTATTAATTGCAACAATGACCAAAACTATGTTTGTCAACTTTCAACAACTTTTATTCATCATACTTTTATATGTGAAGTCATTACTCTCCATAAGATCTTATGATCTCTTTATTTCTTTCTATTTCTTTTTCTTTTATTTTATTCCCTCAAGATCATAGCAAAATAATCAAGCCCTTGACTCAACACTAATCTTTATTATATATAGCTCACATACTCGATTACATAGGAACATCATAAAGCAAAACTCACAACTAGATCATACTTATTCTACTAGATCAAGATATTATCAAAAGGATCAAACTAAGAAAAATGGTAAAGATAAAAGTGATGGTGATACGATACTAGGGCACTCCCCCAAGCTTGGCAGTTTCCAAGGGGAGTGCCCATACCCGAGGCTCAATGCTTCTTTGTTGGTGAAGAAGGTGTTGGTGATGATGGGTAGTCGCACATCGAGCGTAAGAGATCCTCCAATTTGTGGATAATGCCCTTGAGTGCGATGATATGCTCCTTCAACAAAATATTTTCACTTGTGAGATACTTGTTTTGAATGCGAGCTAACTCAATCATCTTGAAAGCCTCAATCTCCATTGGGGTAAAGAGGTTGTGGTGAGGTTGAAGGATGTCTTCTTCTGCTAATGCCGGAACTTGATCCCCCATGGCCTTCTTGATCCCATCCTCCTTGTTGATCTCTCTGGGTTATCCTCTCTTCAGCTCTGTCTTCATTAGCCAAGCATCGTTGCCCTCATTGTTGGAGGAGGAGGGACACGACATGATGCTTGGCCTTGACAACCCTGGCAGGAAACAACTCGAAACAAGAACATGAGATTTTTGCGTGATACGGAGGTCAAAACCTTCAGAAGGTTATATAATGAATTTTTACCTACTAAAAGAAGTATCATGCAAGAAAACGGAGTCCGGAGAGCACACGAGGTTCCCACGAGGCAGGGGGCACGCCCTCCACCCTCGTGGATGCCTCATGTCCTTCCCGGACTACTTCTTATTTTCCCATTTTCTTAAATATTCCAAAACGGAGAAAAAATGCCATTAGAACTGTTTTGGAGTCGGTTTATTTACGTACCACATACCTATTCCTTTTCGGAGTCTGAAACGTTCTAGAAAGTGTCTCTTATGTATTCCTCTAGGGTTATGGTTTCAATAATATTAGTTTCAACATTTATGGGATTACCTGAGATATAATGTTTGATTCTTTGACCGTTCACCACCTTCGGATTTGTGCCTTTGAAGTTGTTGATTTTTATGGTACCGGAACGATAGACCTCCTCGATAACGTAAGGACCTTCCCATTTAGAGAGAAGTTTGCTTGCAAAAAATCTTAAACGAGAGTTGAATAGCAACACATAATCACCTACATTAAACTCACGCTTTTGTATCCTTTTGTCATGCCATCTTTTAACTTTTTCTTTAAACAATTTGGCACTCTCATAGGCCTGGCTTCAGAGTGACACTTGCGTAGGATCTGTTCCTGTTCATGGTCATGTACACAACGTCTAATAACACTATCTACTCCTTATTTATAAAGGTGTGAGTCATCACAGAAGTAATGTCTTAAATCATAGAAAAACTTTTTCTTTTGCTGGTATGTGAAACTAGGTGGTATAAATTTAGCAACAATGTAATTGGCATAATCAACATACCATGGAGCAGTGTGAGAAGCATTTATGACAGCTAATTGTTCATCAGGAAAGCTATCATCAATAGGTAGTGGGTCATCAAGAACATTCTCTAACCTAGACAAGTTGTCTGCAACGGGGTTCTCATCTCCCTTTCTATCAGTAATATGCAAATCAAATTCTTGTAGTAGGATAACCCATCTAATAAGTCTAGGTTTAGCATCTTTATTTTCCATAAGATATTTAATAGAAGCATGATCAGTGTGAATAGTTACTTTAGAATCAACAATATAAGGTCTGAACTTATCACAAGCAAATACAACTACTAAGAATTCCTTTTCAGTAGTAGAATAATTTCTCTGGGCATTGTCTAGAGTTTTACTAGCATATTGAATAACACTTAATTTTTTACCAACTCTTTGTCCTAGAACAGCACCTACAGCATAGTCACTAGCATCACACATGATTTCAAAGGGTAAATTCCAATCAGGTGGCTGAACAATAGGTGCAGAAATCAAGGGTTTCTTAAGTATTTCAAATGCTTCTACACAATCATCATCAAAAACAAAAGGAATATCTTTTTATAATAGATTAGTCAGAGGCCAAGAAATTTTTGAGAAGTCATTAATGAACCTCCTATAAAAACCGGCATGACCAAGGAAACTTCTTATACCTTTGATGTCCTTGGGACACAACATCTTTTCAATAGCATCAACTTTAGCTTTGTCAACTTCAATACCTCTTTTAGAAATTTTATGCCCCAAGACAATACCTTCATTAACCATAAAGTGACACTTCTCCCAATTCAAGACAAGGTTAGTTTCTTCACATCTCTACAAAACTCGATCAAGGTTTCTCAAGCAATCATCAAAAGAGGATCCATAAATAGAGAAATCATCCATGAAAACTTCACAAATCTTTTCACAAAAGTCAGAGAATATAGCCATCATGCATCTTTGAAAGGTAGCAGGTGCATTACATAAACCAAAAGGCATACATCTATAAGCAAAGGTACCGAAAGGGAAAGTAAAAGTAGTCTTTTCTTGATCATCAGCTGACACATGTATTTGAGAGAAACCAGAGTAACCATCTAGAAAGCAAAAATGTGTATGTTTGGATAATCTTTCTAGCATTTGATCAATGAAAGGCAAAGGGCAATGATCCTTTTTAGTGGCTTTATTTAATTTGCAGAAATCAATCACCATCCTATAACCTGTAATAATTCTTTGCGGAATCAATTCATCTTTATCATTAGGAACGACAGTAATACATCCCTTCTTAGGGACACAATGGACAGGGCTTACCTACTGACTATCAGCAACGGGATAAATTATACCTGCTTCAAGGAGCTTTAATATTTCCTTTCTTACCACTTCTTTCATCTTAGGATTTAGCCGTCGTTGGTGATCAATAACTGGTTTGGCGTCTTTCTCCAAATTTATTTTGTGTTGACATAGAGTGGGACTAATGCCCTTAAGATCATCAAGAGTATATCTAATAGCAGCACAGTGCTTCTTCAGAGTTTTCAATAATTTCTTTTCTTCATGCTCTGAAAGGTTAGCACTAATAATAACATGATATATCTCTTTCTCATCAAGATAAGCATATTTGAGAGTATCAGGTAAAGGTTTAAGCTCAAACACATGATCACCCTTGGGTGGAGGAGGATCCCCTAGGATTTCAACAAGCAAGTTGTGTTTTAGAATAGGTCCCTGTTTAAAGAATACTTCATCTATTTTCCCTTCTTTCATTCATAAACATATAATTTTCATGGTCTTGCAAATATTGTTCTAAAGGATCAGTAGGAGGCATGGTAATAGAAGCAAGACCAATAATTTCATCTTTACTAGGCAATTCCTCATCACCGAGTTGTCTACTAAATTTAGCAAAATTAAACTCATGAGACATATCACCCAAACCAATAGTAACAACATCCTTTTCGCAGTCTATCCTAGCATTAACAGTGTTCAAGAAGGGTCTACCAAATATAGTGGGACAAAAGCTATCTTGTGGGGAACCCAGAACAAGAAAATCAGCATGATATTTAACCTTCCCACACAAGACTTCAACATCTCTAACAATCCCAACCCATGAAACAGTATCTCTATTGGCAAGTTTAATGGTAACATCGATATCTTCTATCTCAGTAGGTGCAATATCATGCATAATTTCTTCGTATAAGGAATGAGGTATTGCACTTGCACTAGCACCCATATCACATAAGCCATGATAACAATGATCTCCTATTTTAACAGAAATAACAGGCATGCCTACAACAGGTCTATGTTTATTTTTAGCATCAGGTCTAGCAATTCTAGCAGCGTCATTGCAGAAGTAAATAACATGCCCATCAATATTATCAGCCAAGATACCTTTAACCATAGCAATTTTAGGTTCAACTTTAACTTTCTCAGGGGGTTTGTGTGTCCTAATATTACTTTTTTTTGACTACAGTTGAAGCTTTAGCATGATCCTTTATTCTAACAGGGAAAGGTGGCTTCTCAATATAAGCAACAGGAACAACAGGATCATCATAAGTGATAGTCTTTTCTTCAACTTTAATAGGTGCAACTACTTTTACTTCAATGGGAGGATTATATTTAAACCACTTCTCCTTTGGAAGATCAACATGAGTAGCAAAGGATTCACAGAAAGAAGATACTATCTCAGAGTCAAGTCCATATTTAGTGCTAAATTCACGGAAAGCATCGGTATCCATAAAAGATTTAACACAATCAAACTTAGATGTTATACCTAACTCCTTACCTTCGTCGAGGTTCCAATCTTTAGAGTTGCGTTTAATTATTTCGAATAAATCCCATTTGAATTCAATAGTCTTCATCACAAAAGATCCAGTATAAGAAGTATCGAGCATGGAGCAATTACTGAGAGAAAGCCGAGCATAAAATTTTGAATAATCATTTCTCTAGAGAGCTCATGATTGGGGCATGAATATAACATTGACTTAAGCCTCCCCCAAGCTTGAGCGATGCTTTCTCCTTCGCGAGGCCAAAAATTATATATATAATTACGATCACGATGAACAATATGCATAGGATAAAACTTCTGATGAAATTCCAATTTCAATCGTTTGTAGTTCCATGATCCCATATCATCACATAGCCTATACCATGTCAATGCTTCTCCCTTCAAAGATAAATGGAAGAAGTTCTTCTTGATAACATCATCGGGCATACCTGCAAGCTTAAATAATCCACAAACTTCTTCCACATAGATTAAGTGTAAATCAGGATGCAATGCTCCATCTCCCACAAAAGGATTAGCTAGCAGCTTCTCTATCATACCCGAAGGAATTTCAAAGTAAACATTTTCAGTAGGTTCAGTAGGTTGAGGAGCAACTCTTTGCTCTACTGGTCGGGGTGAAGATACCCCGAACAAGCCCCTCAAAGGATTATGTTCCATAGTAACAAGTGACAGTAAATTTCAGCACCCTATATAAATTTTTCCTTATCAAATTCCACCCATCAAAGGCGATTCACTCCCCGGCAACGGCGCCAGAAAAGAGTCTTGATGACCCACAAGTGTAGGGGATATATCATAGCCTTTTCGATAAGTAAGAGTGTCGAACCCAACGAGGAGCAGAAGGAAATGATAAGCAGTTTTCAGTAAGGTATTCTCTGCAAGCACTGAAATTATCGGTAATAGATAGTTTTGTGATAAGGTAATTTATAACCTGTAGAAAGTAATAAAAGTAAATAAGGTGCAGCATGATGGCCCAATCCTTTTTGTAGCAAAGGACAAGCCTGGACAAACTCTTATATGAAGGAAAGCGCTCGCGAGGACACATGGGAATTATCGTCAAGCTAGTTTTCATCACGTTCATATGATTCGCGTTCAGTACTTTGATAATTTGATATGTGGGTGGACTGGTGCTTGGGTATTGTCCTTACTTGGACAAGCACCCCACTTATGATTAACCCCCATTGCAAGCATCCACAACTACAACAGAAGTATTAAGATAAACCTAACCATAGCATGAAACATATGGATCCAAATCAGCCCCTTACGAAGCAACGCATAAACTAGGGTTTAAGCTTCTGTCACTCTAGCAACCCATCATCTACTTATTAATTCCCAATGCCTCCCTCTAGGACCAAACAATGGTGAAGTGTCATGTAGTCGACGTTCACATGACACCACTAGAGGGATGACAACATACATCTCATCAAAATATCGAACGAATACCAAATTCACACGACTACTTATAGCAAGACTCCTCCCATGTCCTCAGGAACAAACGTAACTACTCACAAAGCATATTCATGTTCATAATCAGAGGGGTATTAATATGCATATTGGATCTGAACATATGATCTTCCACCAAGTAAACCAACTAGCATCAACTACAAGGAGTAATCAACACTACTAGCAACTCACAGGTACCAATCTGAGGTTTGGATACAAAGATTGGATACAAGAGATGAACTAGGGTTTGAGATGAGATGGTCCTGGTGAAGATGTTGATGGAGATTGACCCCCTCCCGATGAGAAGATCGTTGATAATGACGATGGTGATGACTTTCCCCTCCCGGAGGGAAGTTTCCCCGGCAGAATAGCTCTGCGGGAGCCCTAGATTGGTTCCGCGAAGGTTCCGCCTCGTGGCGGCGGAGTTTCTTCCCGAGAGCTTGCTTATGATTTTTTTTCAGGGTAAAAGACTTCATATAGCAGAAGATGGGCACCGGAGGCCTGCCAGGGGGCCCACGAGGCAGGGGGGCACGCCCAGTGGGGTAGGGCGCGCCCCCACCCTCGTGGCCAGGGTGTGGCCCCCTCTGGTACTTTCTTCGCTCAGTATTTTTTATTAATTCCAAAAATGACTTCCGTGAAGTTTCAGGACTTTTGGAGCTGTGCAGAATAGGTCTCTAATATTTGTTCCTTTTCCAGCCCAGAATTCCAGATGCTGGCATTCTCCCTCTTCATGTAAACCTTGTAAAATAAGAGAGAATAGGCATAAGTATCGTGAGATAATGTGTAATAACAGCCCATAATGCTATAAATATCGATATAAAAGCATGATGCAAAATGGACGTATCAGCCTACTAGATTGATATTTCTTGCAATGGGAGAAGTGCTTAGCTTTGGGTTCAATCTTGCGGTGTCCTTTCCCAGTGACAGCAGGGGCAGGAAGGCACATATTGTATTGTTGCCATCGAGGATAAAAAGATGGGGTTTATATCATATTGCTTGAATTTATCCCTCTACATCATGTCATCTTGCCTAATGCGTTACTCTGTTCTTATGAACTTAATACTCTAGATACATGCTAGATAGCGGTCGATGTGTGGAGTAATAGTAGTAGATGCAGAATCGTTTCGGTCTACTTGTCACGGACGTGATACCTATATACATGATCATGCCTAGATATTCTCATAACTATTCTCTTTTCTATCAATTACTCGACAGTAATTTGTTCATCCACCGTTGAATTTGCTATCTTGAGAGAATCTACTAGTGAAACCTATGGCCCCTGGGTCTATTTTCCATCATATTATTTTCCTATCTACTTGCTATTTCTCTCGTTGTTTATTTTGCAATCTTCATTTCCCAATCTATACAATAAAAATACCAAAAATATTTATCTTATTATCTCTATTAGATCTCACTTTCATAAGTGACCGTGAAGGGATTGACAACCCCTTTATCGTGTTGGTTGCGAGGTTTTTATTTGTTTGTGCAGGTACTAGGGACTTGCGTGTTACCTCCTACTGGATTGATACCTTGGTTCTCAAAAACTAAGGGAGATACTTACACTACTTTGCTGCATCACCCTTTCCTCTTCAAGGGAAAACCAACGCATGCTCAAGAGGTGGCAAGAAGGATTTCTGGCGCCGTTGCCGGGGAGATCTACGCACAAGTCTAGACATACCAAGTACCCATCACAAAACTCTTATCCCTCGCATTACATTATTTGCCATTTGCCTCTCGTTTTCCTCTCCCCCACTTCACCCTTGCCGTTTTATTCGCCCTCTTTCTCGTTCGTTCTTCTTCTTGCTTTTTGTGTGCTCGTTCTTTATGCAATTTGCTGCTATCATGTCTGAAATTGGGGAAGTTATCATTTATAAGGATAGTGGTAATAACATGGAAAACGTTGATGCTTTTGATTATCCTCATGAAGAACCTACTATTTTGCACACTAAAAGGTTTCGGTTCGGTAGCGGTAATATTATTGGAAAAGGAGTTATTCAAGATTTCTTTACTTGTGCCGGTGCTTTACCCACTATGGGAGGGTCTATTCTTCATAGAACCAGTAGTTTTGTGGATGCTATATCTTTGCTCATAGTTGAACTTGAAAGACAATTTATTCATATGCACCCTTGCATCCAAAGGATTTTTCTAGAATTTTCTAATATTGAGCATTCTTCTGTTAAGCGAGCAGCTACCATCTTTTTAGCTCATGAGTTCAGATCTATAATAAAAGAAGCCAATGAAATTTTTGCGCATTATAGGGTGGATGCCGGCCGTCCTCCCATAGAAGGAAACCTTTTTTTTTATCAAGAAGACATAATGCGCTTACGATCTTTAGATCATGTTGCTTTTAATGGAAACTTAGAAAAAAGGTTCCTGCCGACGTTCTAGTTGACAGGATTTCTGAACTTAACAATAATTTTGCTATCCAGAACAATGGGTTAGGTTTTTCTCTTGAACAAAAGTTCATGACTTTTTGCCAAAAGAATGCTTATAATGATGAATTGGTTGTGCAATATGAGCGGCCAAAGGAGGAATCAATACCTCCCGAGCTTGATCTTGGGGACTTTTGTCCCATTAAATTTAGCCCTTTTGATTACTTTTGCTTGCCACAAAGAAAACTTGCCGCTGAACTAGGGAGTATGAGATGATTTTTCGTGATTTGCCTTATCATTATCATGACAATACCTAGATCTATTCTTGCTTTTATGCCTAGCTAGGGGCGTTAAACGATAGCGCTTGTTGGAAGGCAACCCAATTTTATTTTTGTTTCTTGTTTTTTGTTCAGTTTTAGTAATAAGTAATTCATCTAGCTTATGTTTATATGTGGTTTTGTGTTTTTAATTAGTGTTTGTGCCAAGTAGAACCTTTGGGAAGACTTGGGAGAAGTCTTTGCGATCTTGCTGTAAAAAACAGAAACTTTAGCACTCACGAGATTAGCTGCCATTTTTTACTGGAGAGCGCGATTAGGTTGATTATTTTTTAAGATGATTAATAGAATAATTACTCACGTCCACCAATTTATTTCATAATTTTTGGGGTTACAGAAGTATTCGAAACCTACAGATTACTACAGACTGTTCTGTTTTTGACAGATTCTGTTTTTCGTGTGTTGTTTGCTTATTTTGATGAATCTATGGCTAGTATCGGGGGTATGAACCATAGAGAAGTTGGAATACAGTAGGTTTAACACCAATATAAATAAATAATGAGTTCATTACAGTACCTTTAAGTGGTGGTTTGTTTTCTTATACTAACGGAGCTCATGAGATTTTCTGTTGAGTTTTGTGTTGTGAAGTTTTCAAGTTTTGGGTAAAGATTTGATGGATTTTGGAATAAGGAGTGGCAAGAGCCTAAGCTTGGGGATTCCCAGAAGGCATCCCCTCTTTCGTCTTCGTCCATCGGTAACTCTACTTGATTCTATATTTTTATTCACCACATGATATGTGTTTTGCTTGGAGCGTCTTGTATGATTTGAGTCTTTGCTTTTTAGTTTACCACAATCATCCTTTCTGTACACACCTTTTGGAGAGACACACATGAATCGGAATTTATTAGAATACTCTATGTGCTTCACTTATATCTTTTGAGCTAGATAATTTTGCTCTAGTGCTTCACTTATATCTTTAAGAGCACGGTGGTGGTTTTATTTTATAGAAATTATTGATCTCTCATGATTCACATATATTATTTTGAGAGTCTTTTAGAACAGCATGGTAACTTTCTTTGGCTATAAAATTAGTCCTAATATGATAGGTATCCAAGATGGGTATAATAAAAACTTTCATGAAAAGTGCATTGAATACTATGAGAAGTTTGATACTTGATGATTGTTTTGAGATATGAAGATGGTGATATTAGAGTCATTCTAGTTGAGTAGTTGTGTATTTGATAAATACTTGTTCTAAAGTTTGTGATTTCCGTAGCATGCACATATGGTGAACCGTTATGTGATGAAGCCGGAGCA
Source organism: Triticum urartu (assembly GCF_003073215.2). Taxonomy (NCBI): domain Eukaryota; kingdom Viridiplantae; phylum Streptophyta; class Magnoliopsida; order Poales; family Poaceae; genus Triticum; species Triticum urartu. The sequence continues at coordinate 499,216,874 of NC_053026.1, read as the reverse complement.
TGATTTATTTATTGATTGTCTTCCTTATGAGTGGCGGTCGGGGACGAGCGATGGTATTTTCCTACCAATCTATCCCCTAGGAGCATGCGCGTAGTACTTTTTTTCGATAACTAATAGATTTTTGCAATAAGTATGTGAGTTCTTTATGACTAATGTTGATTCCATGGATTATACGCACTCTCACCCTTCCACCATTTCTAGCCTCTCTAGTACCGCGCAACTTTCGCCGGTACCATACACCCACCATATACCTTCCTCAAAACAACCACCATACCTACCTATTATGGCATTTCCATAGCCATTCCTAGATATATTGCCATGCAACTTACCACTGTTCCGTTTGTTATGACACGTTACATTATTGTCATATTGCTTTGCATGATCATGTAGTTGACATCGTATTTGTGGCAAAGCCACCTTTTATAATTCTTTCACTAGCACATATGCCCGTGCGTTGCAACGGGAGAGCTATTTCTTTGCGAGAAGCAATGGGAGAGATAATTGATTTGTCCACCAAAAAGATCTCCATGGCGGTGTGATAGAGAGGAGTTGTGGTCTTCTCGCGGGCCATGTTTGTCCCGTGAGATCTTGATATTGGTGGGGTTAGTTGGAGTGGCGGCAACCATCCAGCTCGTGCCTTTTTTTCCTCTGGGTCCGCCTCTGTCTCGGGGTTGTGTCTGCCTCCTCTTTTGGTAGCTATGCGGTGACCTTCAAGGCATGGTTGTTTTGACCACTTTGTCTTACGATTGCGTAATCAGATGGATTACTAATTGTAGAGCATAAATCCCGTTTCATTATCATATTTAGCACATAACCATACATCATTGTCCCTTCTTTATTAGGTTTATTCTTTTTGATTATTTTAGCAGTAACGTGCCCACAATTTTTTTATTCGAGCCAAACCAGCATATTCTCTTTTATTGGCCCAAGAAAAAAAATTCTCCCTCGGACGACCCAATAGGGGAGTGCGGCTAAGGCCCAATATTGCCTGTGGAATGAAACAATTTTTTCTTGGGCCAACTGCGCAGGGGCTACTATATGAAGTTAGTTACATAAAATAGCGTGTGAGACGCACATCAGTTCGTGTATGGGCCAACACATTGGTAGGCTCGAAGACGACCTGTGTTTGTAAGACGTGAAAAAAATCCAAAAAATGATGAGTTGAAGGATCAAAATCTTGACCTCAAAGACCCGACTACGTGCTGCTAGCTACTCGAAGACACGAGTCCTACCAACCAATGGCCAACTCAAAGATTTAAGATCATACTCCAATGTCAGATTGGTAAAAAAATTACTTTAAAAAATATACAAATTACCGAATATTCTTGGAAACATGAATAATTTTGAAAATCCCAAACATTTTTTGTCATTCTTTACATTTTTTCAGAATTACACAACAAAATTTGAAACGTTCGAAATTAACAATTTTATTTGAAAACATGAACCTTTTATAACAACATGAATTTTTTTTTGAATTTGTGATTGTTTTTGCCAAAGGAAACAAATTTTGAACACCGAGAACAATTTTTTGAAATGTGTTTCTTTAAACTCGGACATTATTCTGAATTTGTGAACATTTCACTAAAACATGAATATTTTTCATATTTAGAATTTTTTAAGTGCTACTTTTTTGGAAAATCTCAAATAAATTTGGAAAACACAAAGAAAAAATGGTTTTTTTAATATTAACCAATATTGGAAGTAGTACAAAGATCTAATGTTCTGAACATTTTGCAAAACGTAATATATCTTAAAATTTTCGGCATTTTATTAAAAATATTTTTTTCTGATATTATGATTTTTTTAAAATAATTTACTAAAAAAGGGAGAAATAAAAATAAAATTGAAAGGAAAAAAATAAAAAAGAAACTGGAAAGAAAAAGAGAAAGAAACGAAAAATGAAAAATAGAAACATAAGACAGAATAAAAAGAAGAAAATGGTTCAAGATAACTTGGGCGCGCTATACGAATTTGCGACTATTTTGTAATGAGAACAAAGATTTAATGTTTTGAATTTTTTTCAAAATGTAATATATTTCAAAATTCTGATTTTTTTTAAATTGATTTTTTCTGATATTATGAACTTTTTAGAAAAAATAGTATATGAAAAAGGGAGAAAGAAAAATAAAATTCAATGGAAAAAGGAAAAAGAAACAGAAAAGAAAAAGAAAAAGAAATAGAAAAAGAAAAATAGAAACATAACTCAGAACAAAGAAAAAGAAAACAGGCCAGCCCAGCTTGGTGGCCATGTGGGAATTTGCTGCTATTTGACGCTCACTGCAATAAATAGAGTTTTGCTACTTACATGGGCACGAAAATAAACGGGCTAGCTTTGCTGGGCCACACTACTAGCGGCCCATGTATGAAATTCTGGCGTTTTTCCTTTTCTAATAGAGAATGAACAAAAAATTAGTACCACCTCGAATAGAAAAAACTTTTCGATGATGAATGGATGAAAAAATTGGAGAAACGCACCTTGCTTTATTAGTAGGTATAGATACATATCACTGTTCATTCATTGCATATCCCGGTACACCACTGGAGACATTCACATAGAGTCATATTTTGTTCTAGTATCGAGTTGTAATTTTTGAGTTGTGAGAAATTAAAGTGTGATGATCATCATTATTAGAGCATTGTTCCAAGTGAGGAAAGGATGATGGAGACTATGATTCCCCCACAAGTCGGGATGAGACTCCGGAAGAAAAGAAAAAAAAAGAGAAGAGAAAAGAAAAAAAAGAGGCCATAAAAAAAGAAAGAGGAAAAGGCCTAAATAAAAAAAGAGAGAAGGGACAATGTTACTATCCTTTTACCACACTTGTGCTTCAAAGTAGCACCATGATATTCATGATAGAGAGTCTCCTATGTTGTCTCTTTCATATACTAGTGGGAATTTTACATTATAGAACTTGGCTTGTATATTCCAATGACGAGCTTCCTCAAAATGCCCTAGGTCTTCGTGATCAAGCGAGTTGGATGCACACCCACTAATTTCTTTTGTTGAGCTTTCATACACTTATAGCTCTAGTGCATCTGTTGCATGGCAATCCCTACTCACTCACATTAATATCTATTGATGGGCATCTCCATATCCTGTTGATACACTTATTTGATGTGAGACTATCTTCTCCTTTTTTGTCTTCTCCACAACCACCATTCTATTCCACATATAGTGCTATGTCCATGGCTCACGCTCATATTGAAGGAAATATGCCCTAGAGGCAATAATAAAGTTGTTCTTTATATTTCCTTATATCATCATAAATGTTTATTATTCATGATAGAATTGTATTAACTGGAAACTTAGTACATGTGTGAATACATAGACAAACAGAGTGTCACTAGTTTGCCTCTACTTAACTAGCTCATTGAATCAATGATGGTTATGTTTCCTAACCATAGATATGAGTTGTCAGTTGATTAACGGGATCACATCATTATATAATGATGTGATTGACTTGACCCATCCGTTAGCTTAGCACGATGATCGTTTAGTTTGTTGCTATTGCTTTCTCCATAACTTATACATGTTCCTATGACTATGAGATCATGCAACTCCCGAATACCAGAGGAACACTTTGTGTGCTACCAAACTTCACGACATAACTAGGTGATTATAAAGGTGCCCTACAGGTGTCTCCGATGGTGTTTGTTGGGTTGGCATAGATCGAGATTAGGATTTGTCACTCCGATTGTTGGAGAGGTATCTCCGGGCCCTCTCGGTAATGCACATCACTATAAGCCTTGCAAGCAATGTGACTAATGAGTTAGTTGTGGGATGATGCATTAGGGAACGAGTAAAGAGACTTGCCAGTAACGAGATTGAACTAGGTATTGAGATACCGACGATCGAATCTCGGGCAAGTAACATACCGATGAAAAAGGGAACAACATATGTTGTTATGCGGTTTGACCGATAAATATCTTCGTAAAATATGTAGGAGCCAATATGAGCATCCAGGTTCCGCTATTGGTTATTGACCGAAGACATGTCTCGGTCATGTCTACATAGTTCTCGAACCCGTAGGGTCCGCACACTTAACGTTCGGCGACGACCGGTATTACGAGTTTATGTGTTTTGATGTACCGAAGATAGTTCGGAGTCCCGGATGTGATTACAGTCATGATGAGGAGTCTTGAAATGGTCGAGACATAAAGATTGATATATTGGACGGCTATATCCGGACACTGAAAGTGTTCCGGGTGATTTCGGAGAAAACCGGAGTGCCAGAGGGGTTACCGGAACCCCCGGGGAAGTATTGGGCCTTAGTGGACCTTAGGGGAGAGAGAGGAGAGCAGCCCAGGAGGTGGCGCCCCCCTAAGGAGAGTCCGAATAGGACTAGGGGAGGGGGGCGCGGTCCCTCTTTCCCTCTCCCTCTCCCTCTCTTTCCTTCCCCCTTCCCCCTTCCTAGTAGGACTAGGAAAGGATGAATCCTACTCCTACTAGGAGGAGGACTCCTCCTCTCCTTGGGCGCCACTAGGTCCGGCGGGCCTCCCCCCTTGCACCTTTATATACGGGGGCAGGGGGCACCCTAGAACACACAAGTTGATTATTCCAAGCCGTGTGCGGTTCCCCCTCCACCATATTCCACCTCGGTCATATCGTTGCAGTGTTTAGGCGAAACCCTGCGCTGGTAACTTCATCATCACCGTCATCACACCGTCGTGCTGATGAAGCTCTCCCTCGAAGCTCTACTGGATCGTGAGTTCATGGGACGTCACCGAGCTGAACGTGTGCAGATCACGGAGGTGCCATACGTTCGGTACTAGGATCGGTCGATCGTGAAAACATACGACTACATCAACCGCGTTGTCATAACGCTTCTGCTTACGGTCTACGAGGGTACGTGGACAACACTCTCCCCTCTCATTGCTATGCATCACCATGATCTTGCGTGTGCGTAGGATTTTTTTTAAATTTCTACGTTTCCCAATAGTGGTATCTGAGCCAGGTTTATGCGTAGATGTTATATGCACGAGGAGAACACAATGCTTGCCGTCACTAGTTGATTCTTGATTCAGCGGTATTGTTGGATGAAGTGGCCCAGATCGACATTACGCGTACGCTTACGCGAGACTGGTTCTACCGACGTGCTTCGCACACAGGTGGCTGGTGGGTGTCATTTTCTCGAACTTTAGTTGAATCGAATTCAATGAACAGGGTTCTTTCTAAAGATCAAAAAGCAATCACTATACCACGTTGTGGTTTTTGATGCGTAGGTAAGAACGGTTCTTGCTCAGCCCATAGCAGCCACATAAAACTTGCAACAACAAAGTAGAGGACGTCTAACTTGTTTTTGAAGGGCATGCTGTGATGTGATATGGTCAAGACATGATGCTAAATTTTATTGTATGAGATGGTCATGTTTTGTAACAGAGTTACCGGCAACTCGTAGGAGCCATATGGTTGTCGCTTTATTGTATGAAATGCAATCGCCATGTAATTGCTTTACTTTATCACTAAGCGGTAGCGATACTCGTAGAACCAATCGTTGGCGAGACGACAACGATGCTACGATGGAGATCAAGGTGTCGCGCTGGTGACGATGGTGATCATGACAGTGAAGGAAATATGCCCTAGATGCAATAATAAAGTTGTTATTCATATTTCCTTATATCATGATGAATGTTTATTATTCATGCTAGAATTGTATTAACCAGAAACTTAGTACATGTGTGAATACATAGACAAACAAAGTGTCACTAGTATGCCTCTACTTGACTAGCTCGTTGAATCAAAGATGGTTAAGTTTCCTAACCATAGACATGAGTTTTCATTTGATTAACGGGATCACATCATTTGATAATGATGTGATTGACTTGACCCGTTCCGTTAGCTTAGCATTTGATCGATTAGTATATTGCTATTGCTTTCTTCATGACTTATACATGTTCCTATGACTATGAGATTATGCAACTCCTGAATACCGGAGGAACACTTTGTGTGCTACCAAACGTCACAACATAACTGGGTGATTATAAAGGTGCTCTACAGGTGTCTCCGATGGTACTTGTTGAGTTGGCATATATCGAGATTAGGATTTGTCACTCCGATTGTCGAAGATGTATCTCTGGGCCCTCTCGTAATGCACATCACTAGAAGCCTTGCAAGCAATGCTACTAATGAGTTAGTTGCGGGATGATGTATTACGGAACGAGTAAAGAGACTTGCTGGTAACGATATTGAACTAGGTATTGAGATACCGACGATCGAATCTCGGGAAAGTAACATACTGATGACAAAGGGAACAACGTATGTTGTTATGCGGTTTGACCGATAAAGATCTTCGTAGAATATATAGGAACCAATATGAGCATCCAGGTTCCGCTATTGGTTATTGACCGGAGATGAGTCTCGGTCATGTCTACATAGTTCTCGAACCCGTAGGGTCCGCACGCTTAACGTTCGGTGACGATCGGTATTATGAGTTTATGTGTTTTGATGTACTGAAGGTAGTTCGGAGTCCCGGATGTGATCACAGGCATGACGAGGAGTCTCGAAATGGTCGAGACATAAAGATTGATATATTGTACGGCTATATTCGGACACCGGAAGGGTTTCGAGTGATCTCGGAGAAAACCAGAGTGCCGGAGGGGTTACTGGAACCCCCCCGGGGGCTAATGGGCCTTGATGGGCCCTAGTGGAGAGAGAGAGGGGTCGGCCAGGGTAGGCCGCGCCCGCTCCCCTTGAGTCCGAATAGGACATGAAGGGGGGGGGCGCCCCCCTTGCCTTTCCCCTCTCCCACTCCTTCCTTCCCCCCTCCTAGTGGGACTAGGAAAGGGGAGTCCTATTGCCACTAGGAGGAGGATTCCTCCTCTTGGCGCGCCCTCCTAGGGCCGGCCGGCTGTCGGTGTCAAAACCGGCGGATCTCGGGTAGGGGGTCCCAAACTTTGCGTCTAAGGTCGATGGTAACAGGAGTCAGGGGACACGATGTTTACCCAGGTTCGGGCCCTCTCTACGGAGGTAATACCCTACGTCCTGCTTGATTGATCTTGATGAATATGAGTATTGCAAGAGTTGATCTACCACGAGATCGTAATGACTAAACCCTAAAAGTCTAGTCTAGCTATGATAATGAATCTATCTCCCTCATCTGGACTAAGTCCTCCGGTTTATATAGACACCGGGAGGATCTAGGGTTACACAAGGTCGGTTACAAACAAAGGAATCTACATATTTGGTCACCAAGCTTGCCTTCCACACCAAGGAGAGTCCCATCCGGACACGGGTGCAGTGTTCGGTCTTCATATCTCCACAGCCCATCAGTCCAGCCCATGGCTAACAGGCCGGACACCCGAGGACCCCTTAGTCCAGGACTCCCACAGTAGCCCCTGAACCTGGCTTCAATGACAAGGTATCCGACGCGTAGATCTGTCTTCGGCATTGTAAGGCGGGTTCCTCCTTCCGAACTCAAAGATAGTCTTCAGACATATCGAATGTGTTCGGACTTGTAACACATGCACCACACAACCGCAGAGAGAATATAATAATCCACAAGTCCAATCAGCTGACCACTTTTTACAACATGAAATTATGTCTGCCCGGTCATAATTTCGAACCGTTTTTCGTCTGCCACTCCATGTTTCGAGACGCGGTTGCCATTGGCATGTCTTGTCGAAGTAGAGATCATGTCCCCTTATTGCGGGATTCTCATCAATACGGGCATGGGTAACCCAACCGTGCCGTTTACACATCCCTTGGGAGTAGGCGAATTCTAAGGCAAGTGGGGAGGTGTTCAATATTCACTGCCCTTATAAGGAGATAAGAATCCCCTTTCTTCTCCCACGCCTTCTCTCTTCCTCTGCCCTTCCACTCTTGAGCTCCAACGCCCAAGTTCTCATCTTTTTCCCACTTGAGCAAGCACTCAACCATGTCCGGATCCAGAGGTCAAGGCAAGTGGATGGTCTCCTCCGTCAAGGAGGAGGACATTACTGAGCTTCGGGCGGCTGGGTACCTGGCGAAGGAAATCGCCCACCGTCTTCCATCCCAGGGGCAAGTCGTCCCAACACCGAAGCCCAATGAGAGGGTGGTATTCACCCCTCATTTCCTCCACGGGCTAGGGTTTCCACTCCACCCTTTCGTCCGCGGGCTGATGTACTATTACGGGATAGACTTCCATGATCTATCCCGAACTCCTTCCTCAACATCTCAGCGTTCATCGTCGTGTGTGAGGCCTTCCTCCGCATCCAACCCCACTTCGGGCTGTAGCTCAAGGTCTTCAATGTGAAGCCGAAGGTGGTGGATGGCCAGCACGCGGAGTGCGGAGGTGCCATGGTGAGCAAGCTGACTAATGTCTCCTGGCCAAAAGGCACTTTCATGGAGACTGTCAAGGAATGGCAGAAACAATTTTTCTACATCACAGAACCCCGCGACGCAAACTGGGCCGCCGCTGCCGAATTCAAGTCCGGCGCTCCAATGCGTCTCACCTCCTGGGTTGAAAAGAGCCTGAATTGGTCATCATCAGATGACCTGATAGCGCTAGAGACACGCGTTCAAAGTATGGTGGACAAGGATATCAAGCTTGTCGATATAATCCAGGTGTTGCTAGTTCGCCGGATTCTCCCGTGCCAAAGCCGAAGCCGCCCTCTGTGGGAGTTTAATCCGAAGAAGCACCATACCCTGAAGAGGCTCTTCTAAACTTCTCATGAAGACGCCTGGAAGTTGCTCTTCAAGGGCAACGAGACACCGCCGGCCATGGATTCGGACCGCGGGCACGACATCAATCACCTCGCCAATGAGGTATGTTATTTTTAACACATTCCCTACTTGCTTGTTTCAAGGATGATATCTAAGCTATTATTTTCATTGATTCTTCAGGACTGGATGGAGAGGACGAAGCAGATCCGGTGTCTGGCTCCGCTGCCTGAAGAACCAGTCATTTCGCGTTTAGCGAAGATGCTGGTGCCGGTGCTCTATACGGCGCCGACGAAGAAGGCCACGGGGAAGGCCAAGGGGGTCCAGAGTGGCCCCCGCCACAAGGGCGCTTCGGATGCGACGTCCGAAGACAAGACCCGTTCCTCCGTCGCCGAAGACGACGACGATGAGGAGGAGAAGAGCAACTCTCCCTCTGATGGATGGAGGAAGAAGAGGGCGGCCTCCACAATTCTGGAGGCGGAGGCGCCCAAGAAGGGGAAAGGCCCGCTCGCGGGCAGCTCCGCATGGGACGTCGACAGCAGTCCGGAGCGACGCCCCCGCACTAAGCCTCGGGCCGCATCGTAAGTGCTAAGACTCGTACATGCCCATAAATATAACCTCTCCTATTTGTCGTATTGACATGATTAATTATGCTATTGCAGTCTGGCCCATGACAGTTCCCAGTTGAAAGGATCGAGAAGAGGTGTCTAGAGGGGTGGGAGATTAGACACTAAGTACCAAAAGTTGCAGTTTTTAACTTCTTTAGTTGAAGTGGAGTTTTGGCACAAGTTTAAGAAGCACAATACATATCAAGCAAGCATGCAAAGAGTCTATGAGCAGCGGAAAGTAAAGCATGCAACTTGCAAGAATGTAAAGGGAAGGGTTTGGAGAATTCAAACACAATTGGAGACACGGATGTTTTTGTCGTGGTTCTGATAGGTGGTGCTATCGTACATCCACGTTGATGGACACTTCAACACACGGAGGGTAACGGTTGCGCGAGTCCACGGAGGGCTCCAGCCACGAAGGGTCCACGAAGAAGCAACCTTGTCTATCCCATCATGGCCATCGCCCACGAAGGACTTGCCTCACTAGTGGTAGATCTTCATGAAGTAGGCGATCTCCTTGCCCTTACAAACTCCTTGGTTCAACTCCACAATCTTTGTCGGAGGCTCCCAAGTGACACCTAGCCAATCTAGGAGACACCACTCTCCAAGAAGTAACAAATGGTGTGTTGATGATGAACTCCTTGCTCTTGTGCTTCAAATGATAGTCTCCCCAACACTCAACTCTCTCTCACAGGATATGGATTTGGTGGGCTAGAGATCAAGATTCATATGGTGGGAATGGAATATCTTGGCCTCAACACATGAGTAGGTGGTTCTCTCTCAGAAAATGTGTATTGGAAGTGTAGGAATGTTCTGATGGCTTTCTCCATGAATGAAGAGTGGGTGGAGGGGTATATATAGCCTCCACACAAAATCTAATCGTTACACACAACTTGCCAATCTCGGTGGGACCGAATTGATAAACTCGGTCGGACCGATTTAGCAAATTTAGTGACCGTTAGGGTTTTCGGTGGGACCGACTGGATCAACTCGGTAGGACCGATGTGCTAGGGTTAGGGTAAATCCAAAACTCGGTTTGACCGATTACTCAAACTCGGTGGGACCGATTTGGGTAATAAGCGAAACAAAGAGTTGGCCAAGCAAACTCGGTGGGGCCGATTGCATATCTCGATGGGACCGAAAATATTGCAACAGGTAACAGAGAGTTTGCAGGACCATCTCAGTGAGACCGAGATCCCATCGGTGAGACCGAACTGATTAGGGTTTCTGGCAGTGGCTATGTCAACTGAACTCGGTGGCTCCGGATAGAAAGAATCGGTGGGGCCAAGTTTGACTTTTGTTTCAGTACATATTTGGAAGTGAGAAAGTGGTTGAGGGCTTTGGAGCATATCACTAAGCACTTTGAGCAAGCAAGCCATTAAGCAACACCTCATCCCTTCTTAATAGTATTGGCTTTGCTATAGACTCAATGTGATCTTGGATCACTAAAATAGAAAATGTGGAGTCTTGAGCTTGGAGCTTGAGCCAATCCTTTGTCCTTAGCATTTTGAAGGGGTTCCACATCCTCTAGTCCATGCCACTTCATTGTTGAATTTATTTGAAACATACTAGGTAAAAGTGTTAGTCCACCAAGACATATGTTGTCATTAATTACCAAAACCACCTAGGGAGCACTTGTGCTTTCAATCTCCCCCTTTTTGGTAATTTATGGCAACATACATCAAAGCTTTAGATAAAGATATAGAGAATATCAAGTAAAGCTTTGGAAAGACATGTAACAAGCATAGGCTCCCCTACATGTATGCAAACATGTGAATATGGTATATAGAAGCATGTGAGAGCATTACCATGACAGAGTAGCAATGTGTTACATGTATCTTGGCTATATGCATCAGAGCAAGTGATGAAAATATGAGAAATGTACCTTCATGCCCATGAGTCCTTCTTGCAAACAGTATGTACATCAGCAAGAGTTTCTCATACACATGACTATGATGCATATACTTATCTTGTGGTCTTGAGTTGGCTAGGATGGGATGAGCCTGCGTAAACAAGGTTAGATAACACAGATGCACCCACTAGCTAGAGCAAACAAAAGAAACCACAAGAGTACCAATACTGGGATGACATGTAGAGTGAGTACAGAGTACCACGATAGATATTGACATGTCCCCAAAGAGAAAGATATGCAATGAATTTAAGAATTTTCTTTCCCTTGGAAGTCTTGCTCCCCCTGAATCTAGCATGGGATACTGGGAGAAGATAGGGAACAAAGAAAACAGAGCTCAAAGACCAAATGAACAGAGCTAATGCAAATAAGCACATATGAACATGTCTTTCCCCCAAGAAGACATGTGGCATCTCTCCTCTTGAACATCAAGCATGTGGGATCCTTGAAGATTACTCTTCCTGGAGTATTCCCTCCCCCTAGAGATCTCTCCCCCCTAGAGATATTATTAAGCTTTGATGTGATCTCTCTCTCTCCCCCTTTGACATCAATTTCCAAGAAGGGCCTTCTGGAATTTGTTGCGAATGGGTTCGGTCCTTGAATCACAGTACAAAGCATTAAGGTAAATGTGATGCTTGCAGAGGACAAGATTCATTGAGTGGAGCTGGAACAAGAAAAAAAAACAGGAATAAATGGCAAAATGTTTTTCTTGTAGTGAAATCGGTGTCACCGAGTTGTATGCTTCGGTTGCTCCAAAAAATCTTCGGCTAGAACAGAAACATGAAACCGGTGGAACCGAGTTCATCACAGAGAAAAACACTTGTCACCTCAGCTCACTAGACAAATAAGATCTCACAAAGATTTGCAATGAATTTGATGCAGAAAATGCAGAACAAAAAGCAAAGAAAAGAAACTAAAAGATCTAGATGAAGTACAAACATGCATGGGACAAATGCAAGAACACAGAAAAGAACACAAGAGAGCTTCATCTAGAGTTGGGCGGGGACAAAGTCACCTATGTTAGAGTACATTGACTTAGGAGTCAAGTGAGATCACTTGATCATAGGTCGTACTCATTGTTTAAGCTCAAAATGGGGTTACCATTTTTCGTTTAAGTATCTTGATGTATTCACATCTTGTCGAGTTGCTTTGACTCATGACTTGGAGTAAAGCTACTCTAAGATGGAATAACATACCTTGGGTGGCGGTGTTGATCTTGATCATGTAGTTGAACTTGTGTGGGTTGCTCAAGGTTGATGTAGCCCATCAAGAGTTGGTAGCACCCTTTGGATTTTGAGTTCATCTACCTACATGGGTTAGTTTTCGCAAGGAAGAGCACTTGTGTATCCAACATGACAATCATGAAACTCAACATAGAATTTGTCAAAGGATATGTTTGAAAGGTTTCGTGCTTCCTTGTCATCAACCACCATTGTGTAGAGACTTGGTGATGTAGAGATTGCTCAAGATGTGAGTGAGTTGCAATCTCATAGAATTATATTCATCCAAGTACCTACAAGGGTTAGATAACATGCAAGATGCAAATTTTCAAGACATAGGATAATCATCATAGGAGAAATATCAAGTGATTAGTCGTAAGCTCAAGTCTTGCATGTATCCAATGAAGTTCCTACTCCAAGTTTGAAGCATCAATGATGTTCAATTCACCTCTTAACCTGCAAAACACTTTCTCATCAAGTGGTTTAGTGAATATATCCTCTAATTGCTTATCAGTGCAAACATGCTTAAGGGTTATGTCACCCTTAGCAACGTGATCTCGAATGAAATGATGACGAACTTCAATATGCTTAGTTCGAGAGTGTTGCATGGGATTGTGAGCAATCTTGATAGCACTTTCATTGTCACAAAGTAATGGAACATGTTTCACATATATCCCATAATCTTTAAGAGTTTGGGTCATCCAAAGTAATTGAGCACAACATGAACCAGCGGCAATGTATTCCGCTTTGGCGGTGGATAAGGATACCGAGTTTTGTTTCTTGGAAGACCAAGACACAAGAGATCTACCAAGGAATTGACAAGTACCCGAAGTGGACTTTCTATCAACCTTGTCACCGGCATAGTCCGAGTCGGAGTAGCCAACAATATCAAAGGAAGCCCTCTTTGGATACCAAATGCCAAAATTTGGTGTATGTATTAAGTATCTCACTATCCTCTTCACGGCCTTAAGATGACATTCCTTAGGCATCTTGATATCGTGCACACATGCACACACTTAACATGATATCGGGACATGAAGCACATAGATATAACAATGAACCAATCATAGAGCGGTAAACTTTTTGATCAACTGGTTCACCATCTTTGGTCAAATCAAGATGTCCACTAGTAGGCATGGGTGTAGTCATACCTTTGCATTCTTGCATATTGTACTTCTTGAAAAGTCCTTGGTGTACTTCATTTGAGAGACAAAGGTGCCTTCCTTAGTTTGCTTGATTTGCAAACCAAGAAAGAATTTGAGTTCACTCATCATAGATATCTCAAACTTCTCCGACATTAGCTTCCCAAACTTTTCACTAAAATGAGGGTTAGTTGATCCAAATATAATATCATCGACATAAATTTGGCATACAAATAATTCTCCATTAACCCTTTTAGTAAAAAGAGTAGAATCTATTTTTCCAATTTCAAAGCCTTTTTCAATAAGGAACTTGGTCAAGCATTTATACCATGCTCTAGGAGCTTGTTTAAGACCATAAAGGGCTTTGTGAAGTTTGTAGACATGATTAATTAGGTTTCTTAGGATTGACAAAGCCGGGAGGTTGCTTAACATAAACTTCCTCCTCAATTTCACCATTTAGAAAAGCACTTTTAATGTCCATTTGGTACAAAGTGATATCATGGTGATTAGCATAAGCAAGTAAGATGCAAATGGACTCAAGTCTAGCAACGGGAGCATATGTCTCACCATAGTCCATACCTTCGACTTGTGTGTAGCCTTGGGCGACGAGACGTGCTTTGTTGCGAACCACTTGTCCATCTTCATCTTGCTTGTTGCGAAACACCCATTTGGTACCAATGATGTTGTGGTTGTTGTCGGGCTTTTCAACCAATGTCCACACTTGATTTCTCTCAAAGTTGTGTAGCTCTTCATGCATAGCGTTTATCCAGTCCTGATCCTCCAATGCTTCTTCAACCTTCATAGGTTCAATTCTACATATGAATGAGTAATGTTCACAAAAGTTAGCCAAACGAGTTTTAGAGCGAGTGATTCTCCTGGTTTGGATATCATTGTAGATTTTCTCCACGGGATGATCTTTAGCAATTCTTGCTCGAACTCGTGAAAGCTTTTGCTTGGGTCTTGGTTGAACATCTTCTTCATCTTGTTCTTCTTCTTGTCCTTATTCATTGTTAGCGTTGTCGTTCTCTTGTCATGGTGGAGAAGGAGGTTGTTGACGTTCGTCTTGGTGCACTTCCTCGTTTTCTTCATCTTGGCGTGTCCCACTCGTGGATGCTTCCGTATCAACTCTTGGTTCACCTTGTCGTGAGGTAGAAGCTTCCACTTGGACGGACGAGGTACTCTCCTTTATATCCATTGGACGAATCTTGCCAATAGACATGTCTTGGATTGCTTCCGAGGGAACTTTGTCTCCTACATCAATTGGCAATTTCTCTACTTGCGAGCCATTAGATTCATCAAACTTCACATCTACCATTTCTTCAACCTTTCGGGTGAAATTGTTGTAGACACGGTATGTGTGAGAGTTTGAGCCATAACCAAGTAGGAAACCTCCATGAGACTCAGGAGCAAATTTAGAATGACGATGCTTATCAAGAATGTAGCACTTTGAGCCGAATACTCGAAAGTATCCAACTTGGGGTTTGTTACCGGTGAGGAGCTCGTATGCTGTCTTGCCGAGTAGCTTGTGAAGATACAAGCGATTTGTTGCATGACAAGCTGTCTCAACTGCTTCCGCCCAAAAGTGTTTTGGCGTCTTGTACTCATCAAGCATCGTTCTTGCCATATCGATAAGAGTCTGGTTCTTCCTCTCAACAACTCCATTTTTTTGAGGTGTGTACGTAGCCGAGAACTCATGTGCGATCCCTTCTTCGTCAAGAAAGGTGTCCACATTTGCGTTCTTGAACTCCGTTCCGTTGTCTCTCTGAACCTTCTTGATCTTCACGTCAAATTGATTTTGGGCCTTCCTAGCAAAGTTTTTGAAGATCTTTTGGACCTGCAATTTGTCATCAAGAAAGAACACCCACGTAAATCTTGAAAAATCATCAACTATGACTACACCAAATGAGTTACCACCGAGACTCTTGTAGGCATTTGGACCAAAGAATTCCATGTGAAGTAGCTCGAGTGGTCTTCTTGTGGTCATGATGTTCTTAGTGCGATGACTTCCTCCAACTTGTTTCCCTGCTTGACAAGCACTACAAAGACTATCCTTGTCAAATATGACATCGTTAACGCCAAGGATATGATTTCCTTTAATGAGTTTGTCAAGGTTTCGCATGCCCACATGGCCTAGTCTTCTATGCCACAACCAGCCTTTAGAAGATTTAGCAATTAAGCAAGTTCTAGGTTGAGCCTTTTTAGCGACCCGACCTCAGACGGTCAAGTCTCTGTGCTTAAGTGTCATCCTTGGATCGGTATGCTGACACACACAGTACTCGAGGATTTATAAAAGAGGTAAATCACATGTATAAAGTAACGTAAATACTATTACCTCAATCCAAATAGCGGAAGTAACAACAAGGTTGTCGATTCCCATCAACACCAACGGCAAAGTTGAGTGTAGAAATCGTAACCCTAACGTATCACTTACTCGTCGTAAGATTCCTGCAACATGAGATGTTGCAGCCACAAAGGGTCAGTACATTGAATGTACTAGCAAATTCACACCAGAGGATAATGATGAATAATAGCTATCACTACATGCATATATGGCTGGTGGAAAAGCTCTATGGTTATAATGTTTTTGCGAAAAGCCAAATTTTCCCTACAGCAAAGGAATATATTTTATTTAACTACAAAGTTGGTTGAAAATATTGAGAAGGTTCCTCCAACTCAATCCCAAAATAATAATCATTAACCCAATCAAGTTGATTAAATAGAGTGTTGAGATCAACATGAATATCCAAAGACCAGAGACTCAAAATTTTCCATAACCGGGGACACGGCTAACCATGACTAGTTTATACACTCTGCAGAGGTTTGCGCACTTTTCCCCACAAGACTCGATCACCTCCGTTGGATTTCTCGCACTACATGGTGTTTGAGAAACGGATGACCGAGACACATTCTTTCAGAAACATTAACTCTCTACTCCGGGCAGACCATACCAAACCTACAACCCACTACCTATTGATCCACCTCTTCAAGAGCTTCACGTAACTTACTCAACTATGCTAGAGCCCATAATAGTTTGTGGCTGCACACGGAAGTTTCTAGAATGAATAATCTTATGATCCCTTTGAGTCTAGGTGGCGGTCCATAGGAAGATCACACGGGTACTCCAAGATTTCCAAAAATATAGGCAACACTGGGTACTCCAGGTGCCTCAATCCACCCAGATGTGTATTTAAGTTGCCACCTTAAGTTGAACCATTAATTAACAATCTCACATCTGCCATGGATTTCACTCACCCAAACCACGTCTACGAGCATAGCATAGCAAATTAAGCAACGCGTAGAAGTACCTCCCAAGGGTTTGAATGTAACAGGGTAATAGGTTCTACCTCATCAACTACTTCCCAACCCACATGTTAATGACATCCTAATCATGCAATGTTTGAGGATTGGAACTAATGCATAAAAACTGGGTGATAAAAGGGATATGATCAAAGTGTGAACTTGCCTGCAATGTTGATGAAGATGATTCGCACTCATAATTCTTGATAGATCTACTCGTCACACTCCGGTCAATCTATCGTAAGCAAGCAATAGTAACCACACATAAGCAATCACTCAAAAGATCGAAAAGAACGAAGAAAACAATTCGGAAAACATCAAAACCAAACAAATAACTCTTGCAACATAAAACAATTTCTAACAGTACCAAAATTAGGTGAATTTGGCCTTATCAGAAAGTTTAGATCAAGAGCTTCGATTTGCAAAAAGAATCAACTAAATCGGAGTTACGAAACTCAAGTTATGATCAAACGAAGTTCAAATTCAAATCTGATCTAATTCAAATTTTAAACTTTCAAAAACATGTTTGAGTTGGATTACTGGATAGAGGAGATCGTAACGAAGAAGTGGGCGTTGGTTTCATCTAATTTGGATGACCGAGTAAAAAGTTATGGAGGCCGTATGGGTCTATATTTATTGATGGAAAAGAGGCTTATGTATCAAAGGCTAGGCAATATGGGACTAAATCTATATGTACGCAGATGGAATTTGAAAATGATCGCATGGGATAAAAGTTCGGTCCGGCCGTGCGCGTACACTTGCGTGGCAGTTTTTTTTTCAAAGGAAAAAAGAAAAGAAAATCTGGAAAGAAAAGGTTGGCTGGGCCTGGCCCACTTAGGAAAAAAAATGAGGCGCCTGCTGCCACTATGCTACGCGTGTAGGCGATAAATAAATATGGGCCGCACGTATAGTTTTTTTAAAATATAAACAGAGAGAAACCGAATAAAGAAAAATAAAGTAAAATTTTATATAGTCATATTATATATCAAAATTTTCAGAAAAAGATTTTCTACAACATGAACATTTTTCTAACGTCAAATAAAATCCAAAAAAATTTGAATAAATTAAACAGTGCTACTGGTGCAATAAAAACTCACTAAAATCATTTTAGAAACACCAAAATGATTTCAAATTAATTTTTCTCCAATTTTGTATTGTAGGGAATCATGTTACCCTATTTTCTGTATATTTTATTTTTGGAGAAAAATAATTTGAATAAAACCCAAATAACTCCAAATTGAAAATAATTTCAAAAGGATTTTAAATTTTGATCCTTTTAAACTCCCAACTCATATTTCATATAATTTGAAGAAGTCATTTTATCTTCTCTCATGAAAATCATTGAGTTGCTTGAAGTTTCTGAATTAAAAATATTTCCAAATGAAATTCAAATCTTTTCAAAACCCTTTTCATTTATTTAAATGGAAGAAGTCATGTCATCTTCTCTCGAGGGTTTTGTATTTGAAAAGAATTTGAATTCACAGAGATCATAAATGCAAAAATGGAAGTTTCGGAAAGTCCTTTTATTCCCTCTCATTTAACTTTCAAAAAGTTCGAATTCACTCACTTTCAGTCAATCAATCAAACAATCAATCAAATGTATCTATTTAATATAACATTCCAAAATTTAGAATTTTGGGATGTTACAAACCTACCACCCTTAAAATGAATCTTGTCCTCGAGATTCGGAGAGGCTAGAAAGAAATAGGTTAGGTTTGGGGGTCTTCTCAAAATCCATCAATTGTCGCAGGAGGGGGTCTGGGGTGCTACCATCCTTAGAAGCATGGTTACGGTTCCATCAAAACTCATATACTCCATCCTTATTCTTGACAGGGCCGGTCTTCTCAGATCGTAAGGATAATTCCTTCTATGGCTCTTCCGGCAGCGGCATAACCTGTTCCTCAATTCTTCTGTACTTTCATCCTGGTAAGGTTATTCCGAGACTGGGTCTTCTTAGCTGAAGGGTCTGGCGCCAATACTAATCAACTATCGATATCTCATGGTGGTCAACAATTTATGGTTTCTCCTGCAGCAAATGGGTCTGGGTTGATCCTCACCGTATAACGTACGGTTGGCAAAAAGTTGTCGTGTACAAGGGAAAAATTCTTATACCATTCTAAGGTTTAATATCGTCGTCTCTCTACTATAGGCAAGTCACTCAGATTTACCATCCCATATAGCAAGGCGAACAATAAGAGTAAGTCGGTATGGTGATTAATCCATCCCGCACCCAAATCATTACCATGTATACAGTTCAGCGAATCTCGCATACTAACACTCGGTCATCCTCACAAGCATTGCAGAATTTCTCTTGTCGACGAATGAAGTTCGGATATATCCATAGATTCTGCAAGCCAGACAAATATCTATCGTTCCTTCACAACTCTCAGGTATTGCGTTACTCCTATAAAATCGTCTGTCGTTAAACGTCGTATCTTCCTCCAGGGTTTTTCCTTCAGCAAGAATGTGCTTGCTTCTTGGCAGGTCCTGGGGCCTGTGGGTTATGGCCCATCTCATCACTTGTAGTCCTTGAACTTATCATCGGGCAACTGATCATTATTCCAACTTCCAACTTCCTAGTATTCTTAAATCCATCCAATTGTACTGTCTTCCTTCCTTCTATTGGCACCAAACTAGGACATGATTACTCAGACTCATCATG
Organism: Triticum urartu; assembly: GCF_003073215.2. Taxonomy (NCBI): domain Eukaryota; kingdom Viridiplantae; phylum Streptophyta; class Magnoliopsida; order Poales; family Poaceae; genus Triticum; species Triticum urartu. The sequence continues at coordinate 499,197,401 of NC_053026.1, read as the reverse complement.
GAGTTTCCATTGATCCATATTTCCGACATCATACCTCCTTTATATCCAATAGTAATTTATCTCTTCATCCTCGTGGGATATCCCTCATACCGAGATAAAAGCTTATACTTATGAAGTCCATATTCCACTTCGTGGAACATCATTATCCTTTCCAGGGTCAAGCGTCCTTACAGGGGAATATTGGCCATCTCTGCATCGCACTTCTTCAACTGGGAAACGTGAAACATATCATGAACTCCTGAAAGTCCTTCGGGTGACTCCAACTTGTTGGCCACTTCTCCCATACGCTCCAAAACTTGGTATGGTCCTACAAATCTCGGGGATAACTTTCCCTTAACTCCAAATCGTTTAACTCCTCGCAGAGGGGGCGAAGACATGTTCTGTCTCCAATCTCCTAGACTACCTCCTTGAGTTTTTGAGTCTGCATAACTTTTCTGCTTGGACTGGGCTACCTTCAGTCCATCTCGAATCAACTTAACATTCTATTCTAACTCCTTGATCACATTTGGTCCAAACAACTGACGGTCTCCAACTTCATCCCACATACTCTTGGGGTATCACACATATCGAGAAAAACTTGTATTCATTTTGCCCGAAATCCACTCAGTGGAGTATCCTTATCTTTTCCAGGGGTCAAGGGTTCTTACAGGGTACTACCACCCTTAAAATGCACAAATCTTCCATAGACCATATTTCCCATATCCTCAGAAATGGTCAAAATCCTGCTTCATAGAGTAACAACTCATAAAATCCATATCAGTTCCAACGATGCTTACTTTATTCATTCTCAAATGATTACAATCTCTTGCTTTTCCATTACATGTCTCAACTCAACACCTCATTATAAAAGAAAATGTTCTCACTTCTACTACTCCATTTCTTTTGTTGCAAACTCACTATCTAGCACAAGTCTCCTTCTCCTTGGGGCATCCTCTGGCAAAGTGCCCTGCTCTATTACAACGAAAACATATTACTTCTGACAAGTCTCGAGGTTTCCTTTTTGGGCAACTGCTGAGGTGGTGCCCTGACTCCTTGCACCTGTAACAGGTAATATGACTCAGGTCCTTCCTGGAATCCAATCTACTTCTCTTCCTGGACCTTTCCATGCCAATCATGGCTTCTATTTCTTGTGGGTCATACTCTACTTCCTCCGTCGGGAATTCTACTAGATCCCCATTCATACAATTCTGGAAGATGTGTCCTTCTTCTCCACATGAATAGCAAGACTTAGTGCAGGGTTTACTCGAGTCCTCTTTAGGAGTGTCCTCCACATCTTCCTTCATCACGGGTTCTTCTAAAATTTCCATAAGGGCTCCTTTCTTTACTTCTTTCTTCTGCTGTACAGTTCTTCATACCATGGGGTAAATGTGACACTGAGTAGGATAGTGGGTAGTCCCTTCACACGAGAAACAAGTAATCTGCCTAGTTGGGCATTCTTCAACTGGGTGACTTCCTTCACAATCAGGGCATTCATCCTTGTGTTCTTTATGGGTGTGTCCTATTTCTCCACAAATCTTGCATGCACAAGGTTTCTTCATATCCTTTCCATAAGGCTTCAACTTCTGGGACACAAAATGAGATCTTTGTAGAGTCAACTTAAATTCTTTCCAAGTGGTTACTCCTTGCCATCCATTGATGGTTTGGTACATCCTCCACCAAGTAGCAGCACCTCTTTCAAAGCACTGAAGAGCATGCTGGGTCATATCCTTTCTGACTATAGGGTTATTCTTCATGTGATCCTCCATGTTCTGAATCCATCGGTCCGTCTCCAATTGACTTATTGGTCTAGGGAAACATGAGTTCATCTCCATTCATCCTCTATTGGGTCCAAGGGTTTTGGGGCGAGATGAAAGAGAGGGAGAGGGATGCACAATACAAACAATGGTTTTGAAAGACAGATTTTATCTATGGTTGTTGGAAAAACATCAAACAAATGACAGCTCACAAACGTCGCATCTAACGTAGGTATAACAGGGGTTTGGTCTTCTAAAGGTCAATAAATCTTCAAAATTGCCAAACTCTTCAAGTCTTGTTCATGTCTTCGATGGCTTCTTCCGATCGTTCTTGTCCTTCTCAAGTTCTTTTGCCAAATCATCTCTGTTGACGCGAAGTCTCTCGTGACATCCTTTAATATTTATGGAGTTGCATTCCAAACTTCTGGGTTTCAACATCCTTGGCATGAACCACGGTCCTACTGTCCTTCAGTTCCTGACGAATCTCCTGTATCTCAAAGTTTTGCTCCTCCAGCTTGGCTACTTTCAGCTTCTGGATCCTGAGTTCTCCATGAAATGCTCCTTGTCAAAATACGGCTTCCTGAAGGTCCATCTTAAACTTCTTGATGTAACACTCCAGATCCTGGTGATACACCGGCTAAGGTTAAACTTCATCTTGCTGATAGGTGCTCCATCAGCCTTCTACCATCCAATCCTTCCATGCATATGCATGTTTAACTCCTCACGATGACAATGGCATAAGCGGGTGATAACACCATGATTAACTGTGTCTATTCCCATGTTACTGCCATGAGCTTTCATTCCATAATTGATGTCTTTAGGGTTTTTTTCTGGACAAAACTTTGAGTTCTCATGCTCCATGTTCCGGTCTTTCTCCGATACACCTTGATCTCGGGCATTGACAGCTTCCTTAGTCTGCCAAGTTCCATAAGAGGTGCCTTCCTAGGTCATACAAATCTGGAAAATTCTACAGGGCCTTCAAATTCTCCTAGTCTTCGGAGTCTTCACCCGTTGTAGTTTCCATTATTATAATACATGGTAAAATCCTCTTCATTCCGAAGTGGTCTTAGTTGTCCGATACCTTGTACTTCTTGAAGTGGTCTCATTAGTCGAATCTTCGTGTGGTCAAAAAGGGAAAAAGGGTATGGTCTCACTAAAATGAAATATTTGAATAACCTCAGAAGAGAAGAGAGGAAAAGATCTTTTTGAAAATGAAGTTGTAGAGAAAATCTTTCCCATGGGCTTGCCAATCTCTAGGGTCACGTCCTACAGTCAACATGTGCTCTGATACCATCTTGTAGCGACCCGATCTCAGACGGTCAAGTCTCTGTGCTTAAGTGTCATCCCTGGATCGGTATGCTGACACACAGTACTCGAGGATTTATAACAAAGGTAAATCACATGTGTAAAGTAACGTAAATACTATTACCTCAATCCAAATAGCGGAAGTAACAAGAAGGTTGTCGATTCCCATCAACACCAACGACAAAGTTGAGTGTAGAAATCGTAACCCTAACGTATCACTTACTCGTCATAAGATTCCTGCAACATGAGACGTTGCAGCCACAAAGGGCCAGTACATTGAATGTACTGGCAAATTCACACCAGAGGATAATGATGAATAATAGCTATCACTACATGCATATATGGTTGGTGGAAAAGCTCTATGGTTATAATGTTTTTGCGAAAAGCCAATTTTCCCCTACTGCAAAGGAATATATTTTATTTAACTACAAAGTTGGTTGAAAATATTGAGAAGGTTCCTCCAACTCAATCCCAAAATAATAATCATTAACCCAATCAAGTTGATTAAATAGAGTGTTGAGATCAACATGAATATCCAAAGACCAGAGACTCAAAATTGTCCATAACCGGGGACACGACTAACCATGATTAGTTTATACACTCTGCAGAGGTTTGCGCACTTTTCCCCACAAGACTCGATCGCCTCCGTTGGATTTCTCGCACTACATGGTGTTTGAGAAACGGATGACCGAGACACAGTCTTTCAGAAACATTAACTCTCTACTCCGGGCAGACCATACCAAACCTACAACCCACTACCTGCTGATCCACCTCTTCAAGAGCTTCACGTAACTTACTCAACTATGCTAGAGCCCATAATAGCTTGTGGCTGCACACGGAAGTTTCTAGCATGAATAATCTTATGATCCCTTTGAGCCTGGGTGGCGGTCCATAGGAAGATCACACGGGTACTCCGGGATTTCCAAAAGTACAGACAACACTGGGTACTCCAGGTGCCTCAATCCACCCAGATGTGTATTTAAGTTGCCACCTTAAGTTGAACCATTAATTAACAATCTCACATCTATCATGGATTTCACTCACCCAAACCACGTCTACGAGCATAGCATAGAAAATTAAGCAACGCGTAGAAGTAACTCCCAAGGGTTTCAATGTAACAGGGTAATAGGTTCTACCTCATCAACTACTTCCCAACCCACATGTTAATGACATCCTAATCATGCAATGTTTGAGGATTGGAACTAATGCATAAAAACTGGGTGATAAAAGGGATATGATCAAAGTGTGAACTTGCCTGCAATGTTGATGAAGATGATTCGCACTCATAACTCTTGATAGATCTACTCGTCACACTCCGGTCAATTTATCGTAAGCAAGCAATAGTAACCACACATAAGCAATCACTCAAAAGATCAAAAAGAACGAAGAAAACAATTCGGAAAACATCAAAACTAAACAAATAACTCTTGCAACATAAAAAAATTTCTAACAGTATCAAAATTAAGTGAATTTGGCCTTATCAGAAAGTTTAGGTCAAGAGCTTCGATTTGCAAAAAGAATTAACTAAATCGGAGTTACGAAACTCAAGTTATGATCAAACGAAGTTCAAATTCAAATCTGATCTAATTCAAATTTTAAACTTCCAAAAACATGTTTGAGTTGGATTACTGGATAGAGGAGATCGTAACGAAGAAGTGGACGTTGGTTTCATCTAATTTGGATGAGCGAGTAAAAAGTTATGGCTATTTAAAAAATCAGGGCCAAGCTGTTTTATGGAAGAAAAATAGCTACAGCTAAAGTCTAATGTGTAAATACGTAGACTAATTGGTAATCTAATTATTTTATCGTATTAGTCTATAAAATAATAAACTACGGAAGTATAAAAAAACAGAGAAAGATACCTTTATAAGGCAGAAAAAAGACGACTTTGAAGAGAAGAGACAATTTCCAGAAGTCGCGCCGGAGAGGAGAAAAATATTTTCCTTTAAAGAATCTAGTCAAACCAAAATATTGATTTAATCCGAATCGGATGATTTTTGGAGGCTGTATGGGTCTATATTTATTGACGGAAAAGAGGCTTAGGGATTAAAGACTAGACAATGTGGGACTAAATCTATACGTACGCAGATGAAATTTGAAAAAGATCGCATGGGCTAAAAGTTCGGCCCGGCCGCGCGTACGCTGGCGTGGCAGTTTTTTTTGCCAAAGGAAGAAAGAAAAGAAAATCTGGAAAGAAAATGTTGGCTGGGCCTGGCCCACTTAGGAAAAAAACTGAGGCGCCTGCTGCCACTATGCTATGTGTGTAGGCGATAAATAAATATGGGCCGCACGTACAGTTCTTTTTAAATATAAACAGAGGGAAACCGAATAAAGAAAAATAAAGTAAAATTTTATATAGTCGTATTATATATCAAAATTTTGAGAAAAAGGTTTTCTACAATATGAACATTTTTCTAATGTCAAATAAAATCCACAAACATTTGAATAAATTAAACAGTGCTACTGGTGCAATAAAAACTCACTAAAATCATTTTAGAAACACCAAAATGATTTCAAATTAATTTTTCTCCAATTTTGTATTGTAGGGAATCATGTTACCCTATTTTCTGTATATTTTATTTTTGGAGAAAAATAATTTGAGTAAAACCCAAATAACTCCAAATTGAAAATAATTTCAAAAGGATTTTAAATTTTGATCCTTTTAAACTCCCAACTCATATTTCATATAATTTGAAGAAGTCATTTTATCTTCTCTCATGAAAATCATTGAGTTGCTTGAAGTTTCTGAATTAAAAATATTTCCAAATGAAATTCAAATCTTTTCAAAACCCTTTCCATTTATTTAAATGGAAGAAGTCATGTCATCTTCTCTCGAGGGTTTTGTATTTGAAAAGAATTTGAATTCACGGAGATCGTAAATACAAAAATGGAAGTTTGGAAAAGTCCTTTTATTCCCTCTCATTTAACTTTCAAAAAGTTCCAATTCACTCACTTTCAGTCATTCAATCAAACAATCAATCAAATGTATCTATTTAATATAACATTCCAAAATTTAGAATTTTGGGATGTTACAGCCTTTTTAGTGAAATCAACAATCTAAAGATCTCTACGTGTACCGGTAAAGACCATTTTATGATTATCTCTACGAAACACTTGGCAGTCTACTTCAGTAAATAGGACATTGAAACCGAAATCAACAAGTCTAGATACTGAAAGTAAGTTGTAGCCAAGAGATTCAATGAGCATGAAATTTTGTATGGAGCTATCATGTGATATGGCCACCTTACCAAGGCTAACCACCTTACCCTTTGAATTATCACCAAAAGTGACATACTTTCGAGGACCGTCGTTTTCAGCAAGCTCACGGAACATGTCTTTATCTCCGGTCATATGATCAGTACATCCACTATCAAGGACCCATTCCTTTCCTCCAGCCATGTAGCCGCGAAGATTTGCCATAAGACCAAAGTGTCTCATCGCATCATCGAGATCATAGTCACTATCATCATCATCCTCATCAGAGTATCCATGTTCAACATCATCTTGTGGCTGATCAATTCCTAGAGAGGGTAATTCATTAGATAAATGATCATTTTATAGTTATCTTTATGAATTCTAATAGCTCTGGAAATGATATTGCTAATGATTCCAACATCTCCTTTGGCACTCGTAAGATTAGTAAGCTCAAATAAGTAGTCACCAAATTTGGGATCATTGGAACTCATCTTAATCAAAGCAATAGACTTATGGAGGATTTCATCTAGATATTTCAAGGAATAATTTGGAAAGAGTTCCTCAAGAAATTTCCATATGGTGTAGGCACACTTAAGAGTAGGCAAACATCCAATCAAGTTTCTAGGCAAGCCTCCAGTGATAAGATTAGCAGTTCTAAGATTGCGAATCATGTCAATTGACTCATCAAGGGTAGGATGCATGGGATCAACATGAGGTGCACAAGGACTAGCAATATACTTGTTCAAGTGATATTCATTGAAAATCTCAAGCATTTCATTTTTCCACTCATGAAAATATTCTCCATCAAGAATAGGCACTCTATGTCTAAGACTCCCCAAAGTAGACACATCCATCTTCCTCCAATGGTGTTTAAACCAAGGCAATGGAGACCAATGCTCTGATACCAATTGAAAGGATCGAGAAGAGGTGTCTAGAGGGGTGGGAGATTAGACACTAAGTACCAAAAGTTGCAGTTTTTAACTTCTTTAAGTTGAAGTGGAGTTTTGGCACAAGTTTAATAAGAACAATACATATAAAGCAAGCATGCAAAGAGTCTATGAGCAGCGGAAAGTAAAGCATACAACTTTCAAGAATGTAAAGGGAAGGGTTTGGAGAATTCAAACACAATTGGAGACACGGATGTTTTTGTCGTGGTTCCGGTAGGTGGTGCTATCGTACATCCATGTTGATGGAGACTTCAACACACGGAGGGTAACGGTTGCGCGAGTCCACGAAGGGCTCTAGCCACGAAGGGTCCACGAAGAAGCAACCTTGTCTATCCCATCATGGCCATCGCCCACGAAGGACTTGCCTCACTAGCGGTAGATCTTCACGAAGTAGGCGATCTCCTTGCCCTTACAAACTCCTTGGTTCAACTCCACAATCTTTGTCGGAGGCTCCCAAGTGACACCTAGCCAATCTAGGAGACACCACTCTCCAAGAAGTAACAAATGGTGTGTTGATGATGAACTCCTTGCTCATGTGCTTCAAATGATAGTCTCTCCAACACTCAACTCTCTCTCACAGGATATGGATTTGGTGGAAAGAATATTTGAGTGGAAAGCAACTTGGGGAAGGCTAGAGATCAAGATTCATATGGTGGGAATGGAATATCTTGGCCTCAACACATGAGTAGGTGGTTCTCTCTCAGAAAATGTGTATTGGAAGTGTAGGAATGTTCTGATGGCTTTCTCCACGAATGAAGAGTGGGTCGAGGGGTATATATAGCCTCCACACAAAATCTAACCGTTACACACAACTTGCCAATCTCGGTGGGACCGAATTGATAAACTCGGTCAGACCGATTCAGCAAATTTAGTGACCATTAGGGTTTTTGGTGTGACCGACTGGATCAACTCGGTAGGACCGATGTGCTAGGGTTAGGGTAAATCCAAAACTCGGTTTGACTGATTACTCAAACTCGGTGGGACCGATTTGGGTAATATGAAAAACAAAGAGTTGGCCAAGCAAACTCGGTGGGGCTGATTGCATATCTCGATGGGACCGAAAATATTGCAATAGGTAACAGAGAGTTTGCAAGCCCATCTCGGTGAGACCGAGATCCCATCGGTGAGACCGAACTCATTAGGGTTTCTGGCAGTGGCTATGTCAACTGAACTCGGTGGCTCCGGATAGAAAGAATCGGTGGGGCCGAGTTTGACTTTTGTTTTAGGACATATTCGGAAGTGAGAAAGTGGTTGAGGGCTTTGAAGCATATCACTAAGCACTTTGAGCAAGCAAGCCATTAAGCAACACCTCATCCCTTCTTAATAGTATTGGCTTTCCTATAGACTCAATGTGATCTTGGATCACTAAAATAGAAAATGTGGAGTCTTGAGCTTGGAGCTTGAGCCAATCCTTTGTCCTTAGCATTTTGAAGGGGTTCCACATCCTCTAGTCCATGCCACTTCATTGTTGAACTTATCTGAAACATACTAGGTAAGAGTGTTAGTCCAACAAGAGATATGTTGTCATTAATTACCAAAACCACCTAGGGAGAACTTGTGCTTTCACCAGTGATCCTCATCAAGAGGCTCGTTGGACTCAAAGGAGATGGCTAGCGAGACACCACCGGCCGCTTACTCTCCCGAGGCCCAGGGAGACGTTGAGGTGCTGTCCCGAAGGACCTTCCCAGGCCAGGGAGAGGTTCGGGAGGCCGTCAAGGCGGCGCCGGAGGGCGATACCTCGGCCGCCGAACACATGGGGGAACAAGCCCCCATGGAGACTGACGATGGGGGCCGTACTCGATTCGCCCCCCCTCTGGGAATGGATCCGGAGACCCATATGGCCCCAGAGTCCGATAGGTAGCTTCCATCAAGAGAAGGAGGCGCGCCCGTCCCACCGGCGACCTCTGTCCAACCAGAGGCGCTGGATAATCTATTGGAAGCGCTACGAGGCCCTTCCATTGTGGAAGAACACTGTATCCTTATGGGTACGGTGATTGAGAAGGTTCTGTCCGTCAAGAGCGGACTGACCGAAGCCTGCAGCGGCTTGCTGACAGGTTTTGAGGTAAGCGGCGTTTAACCATGAAAATCTCCACATAGACAGTAGCCCCTGAGACACTGTTCGGTGTTCGGAAAGACAAGCCGGACAGAGGATCAATTAAATTTCGCAGGAAACTAACCAAGTGTGTCTGATGTTAATAAGAAGGCATCGCTGCTGGCCGTGACTTCTCATGCTGCCGAAGTCTCCGGACTAAAGCAGAAACTAGAGCGGGCCGAAGAAGAGCTTGGCCATGTGAGGAAGCAGTTGGAAGACCAGCAAGGTATGCAATGGCTCGCTATATATTCGGAAAGAGTAAATGATGTATACTGACCGTAGTGTCATTGTATGTGTAGGGGCGACGAACGAGGTCGAGGCCCTGAAAACGGCCCTGGCTGAAGCCGAGGAGAGAGCCGTCAAGGAGCGGGCTGCTCGCAAGAAGCTGAAGGCCCGGCTGAACGAGGTCCAGCAAGAGCTCCAGGACGCGGTGAAGAAGTACGAGACCTTGGAGGGCGATGTGTCGGCTCGAGAGACCAAACTCTCCAAGGCTCGTTAAAGCTTGGAAGCGGCCCAGGTTGAAGCCCAGGATGCCCTCCAGGAAATCGAAGAGGCCAGGAAGATCGCGGCGGGTAAGGCGTTTAGCATGCAAAGCAAATATATAAAGAAGAAGTATTTCTTACTAAGCCGGATTTGGAGTTCTCCGGGGGCCTTCACAGATCTGCCGCGCAGTGTGTCCGAAGCCGTGGAGTTCTTCCGAGTCGAAGAAGGGAGCTCCACAGAGAAATTGTTCTGGTTGCAGTATCTTGCGCCAGAGCATCCCATGCCCTTCACCGATCATCTGAAATAGCTAGTGGAGCTGCATAAGGTGGCCGAGCTAGCCATGAAGGATTTGATAATCCGGCTATGGCCAGTCGAAGCTATGCCCGGCAGCTACTTTTGGCTCGTGAACGCCTGTCCTCGGCTGGATGTTGTCAAGCGATCGGCCTGCATTGAAGGTGCATTCATGGCCTTCACCCGCTGCAAGATGTGGTGGGCGAAGATGGACGCCGTCGAGCTGACCAAGGGGCCGCCGGAGGGCAAGGAGCACCGCACACCCGAGCGCTATTTTGCAGATGTCCTAGAGGGGTCTCGCATTGTAGCAACGTAGTGTACGCAAGACACTATCTTTGAATGAATGTATTCAAGTTCCTTCTACCTTGTATGATAGAACAAAGAGGGTTTGCAATATAATGCTTGTTATGTTTTTAAACTTTTCCTCCTGTGCGGCCTGTTATGTGAAATCTGAGGGTTTTCCAGTCGTCGGCTTCTGCCCCCACGTAGGTAGTACGGAGGTGTTCGGGATGGAATCTAAACAATCTTGATCCAATTATATGCTCCTTGAAGGAGTTGTTTAGCGCAACGAACCAGGCAATCAGACTATGCAGCGTTAACGCCCTCACTTAGCCATAGGAGTTTGACAATCAAAACATGGGCGCATCCCCTAGTATCCGAGCTAGAGTGCTGCAAGCGTCTAATCGGGAAGTACCGATCCTTCGCGTGATGCGAAAGAAATCTCCAACGATTTGCAACCTCCGAACAGCTGACCGGCTCTCGCCGCATCATGACAGTCAGTTTTGGGCTTTCTCTACTGAGGTGCTCCTTTGGATAAACCAAGGCACAATCGCAGTAGTTCCACCTTTACTACCTTAGCCGATATAGCGGAACATAAGGTAGCAAACATAGGAGTCGGGCAACCCAACTATTGACCAAAGACATGATTCGGAGCCAATGCATATAATGCTAAATTCGGGGTGCCTAACTATACTTATAAAAAGTGTTCGGACATTTGTTGCCATAGTGTGGGGAGCTATGAAGCCCCTGGCAAACATCAAACGTACCGAAGTGTACGGGTGCTACCTAATAGGGTTACCCACAGGGGAGGAAGAAAAAGAAGAAAAAAAAGAAAGAAAACAGAAAAGGTGCAAAGGTGATAAGCTGGGGCTTTAAAGCTCCAGCCGCGAACTATTTTCATTGTAATTTGACTAATACGTCGAGGCGCATTGATACAAGTAGTGCGATAAGCAACATGCTATTTAATATGCCAAAAACCAAGGGAGAGCCGCATGTGGGTCCTGAAAAACAGGTAGAGTGATTGCTAACGAAACCACCTTGAAAATCCCCTGTACGTCTGCGTTTCTCGCCGTCTTGGTGTGTTTATCCTTCAAGAGGACTGGTGATCAGGCCATCCGATGGGGCTTGCGGGATTGAAACCTGAAAAGGAAACGAATAAAAGTGAAAGTATGTGTGTATCCGGTGTCGGTTGAGCCGTACTGTGGATCACAAACTAGCTATGCCTCTGTCGATTCCCATGGAATTTTGAGTGCGTAGTTATGTAGACGTTGTACGAATGCCACTACTTGACCGGGACTGAGACGGAGGCCGAATTGCTAGTCTAGCTCCTCACGAGCTAAGCTTTCCTGCTGCAGGGTAGTTCAGACCCTCTTGATGGTGTCCATGGGCTCGGCAGTCGAATTAAGGTTCTGCTTGAGAAGACCGATTTGTACTTCTGCTGCTAAGGTAGCTATGTGCTCTTCTGTACGGAGAGAGCATTCCGTATTTCCATTGACTGTTATGATGCCACATGGACCGGGCATCTTGAGTTTGAGATAAGCATAGTGTGGCACTGCATTGAATCGGGCAAATGCGGTCCGTCCAAGCAGTGCGTGATAGCCGCTGCGAAAGGGGACTATGTCGAAGATTAACTCCTCGCTTCGGAAATTGTCCGGAGATCCGAAGACAACCTCGAGCGTGATTGAGCCCGTACAGCGGGCCTCTACACCTGGTATGACTCCTTTGAAGGTAGTCTTTGTGGGTTTGATCCGTGATGGATGAATGCCCATTTTGCACACTGTATCCTGATAGAGCAAGTTGAGGTTGCTACCGCCGTCCATCAAGATTCACGTCAGGTGGAACCCATAAATTATTGGGTCCAGGACCAGTGCAGCTAAACCGCCGTGACGGGTACTGGTCGGATGATCCCGACGATCAAAAGTGATCAAGCATGACGACCATGGATTAAATTTTGGGGTGACTGGCTCTATCGCGTAGACGTCCCTGAGTGCGCGCTTGCGCTCCCTCTTGGGGATGTGGGTAGCGTATACCATGTTCACCATTTTGACCTGAGGGGGAAACTTCTTCTGTCCTCCTGTGTTCGGTGGCCGGGGCTCCTCGTCGCCGTCTTCGCTTTGCGATCCCTTATCCTTGTTTTCGGCATTTAACTTGTCGGCCTGTTTAAAAACCAAGCAATCTCTGTTGGTATGGTTGGCTGGTTTGTCTGGGGTGCCATGGATTCGGCACGATCAGTCGAGTATGCGGTCCATGTTGGATAGTCCCTGATTGTTTCTTTTATACGGCTTTTTCCGTTGACTGGACTTGGAGCCGCTGAGTCCGGCGTTGACAATAGTGTCATCGGTGTTATCGCCATTGCTTCGGCGTTTGTGTCTGTTGTGTCGGAGCTTGCCGTTGCTGTTTTTGGCCTCGGAAGGGCCTGCGTCGATGGCTGTATTTTTACTACGAGCCAGCCAGCTATCATCACCCGCACAAAAGTGGGTCATAAGTGCCGTGAGGGCTGCCATAGATTTCGGCTTTTCTTGGCTGAGGTGGCGGCCGAGCCATTCGTCGCGGATGCTATGTTTAAAGGCCGCTAGAGCTTCGGCATCCGGACAGTCGACGATCTGGTTCTTTTTGGTTAGGAACCTAGTCCAAAATTTCCTGGCTGACTCTCCAGGTTGCTGGACTATGTGGCTTAAGTCATCGGCGTCTGGTGGCCGGATATATGTACCTTGGAAGTTGTCGAGGAAGGCTTCTCCAAGTCCTCCCAGCTACCGATAGTGTTTTCAGGCAGGCTGTTTAACCAGTGCCGAGCTGGCCCCGTGAGCTTTAGTGGGAGGTATTTGATAGCATGGAGGTCATCTCCGTGGGCCATGTGGATATGGAGAATAAAATCTTCGATCCATACTGTGGGATCGGTTGTTCCGTCGTATGATTCAATGTTAACGGGTTTGAACCCTTCGGGGAATACGTGATCCATTACTTCATCGATGAAGCAAAGAGGGTGTGCTGCGCCTCTATATCGGGCCGCGTCGTGACGTAGCTCCGGTGGAGTCTATCTGCGGTTGTCGGCTCAGGTGTGACTAGATTTGTCACGTCCGAATAGGTAGCCATCATCACGTGTCGAGGAACGTCCTCGCGATCCGTAAATCGATCGGGTATATCCTGCTCTACTATCCAGGGTCTGCCGGATGTCACGTGTATGACCCCGAACTATTTTGTCTCTGTTTTTTCGTGGCGGCGGGGCGGGCTGCTATTTGGCTTGAGTTTCCGCTCTATCCCGACCACGAGGTGGTCGGTCCGCCGCACTGTCCCGACCACGTAGTGTTCGGCCAGCCGCATTACACGAGGGGAGTATGGGCTCCGGTGCCTCTTCGTCGAACTGAGGTAGCAACCTTCGCTTTGGGTAACTCTTGGCTGGGCGTCTGAGGCCGTATTCTTTAGCTGCCAGAATGTCAGTCCACCTGTCGATGAGTAGATCTTGGTCAGCTTGAAGCTACTGTTGCTTCTTTTTCAGGCTCCCTGCAGTGGCTATTAGCTGGCTATTGAAGCGCTCCTGCTCGAGAGGCTCCTCAAGCATGATGAAATTTTCGTTGCCGAGGCTTTCCTCGTCCTCAGAGAGCGGATGATAACTACCATCCTCCGAGTCGTTAGGCCTGGCCTGTTCGTCGGGGCTGGCTTGCCCGTTTTCTTGCTCCTCCTGTTTGGGTGTTGCCTCAGCAAGGTCTTCATTGTTTTCGGCATCGTCTGGAGTATTGTCTTCTCCGGTGCCGCTATTACTGTCCTTTGAACAACATGACTTAGAGTGGTGCCGAGGACGATGGCATTTTTGCTGTGTCTCAGGAGGTTTATTCTCAACTGGATTTTCTTTGTCGTCGTCGTTGGTTGTTTTGGGTGTGTCCACCATGTACACATCGTACGAAGAGGTGGCCGTCCAGCGTCCAGTGAATAGCGGACTTTGATTTTGCTCCTCATCATCATCCTCGTCCATACCGTCGATGTCTTCGGAGTCGTAATCGAGCGTGTCGGTTAAATCCTCGACTGTGGCTATGAAGTGGGTGGCGGGTGGGAAGCAAGATTCTCCATCATCATCCCCTAGTTCGAACCGAACATAGTTCGGCTGTGAGTCCGCCGCCAAGGACAGGTTCTTTAATGAGTTTAGTACATCGCCCAAGGGTGAGTGCTTGAAGATGTCTGCGGCGCTGAACTCAAAGATCGGTAAACGATCAAGTTCGGCATCCGCGGACTCACATGGTTCGGAACTTACACCCAGAGACGATTCCGGGGTTCCGGTGACACGAATATTGTGTGAGTTTAAGTCCATGTGCGGCTCCAACACCGGGGAATCTATGGCCTTCATGGTGGGGTTGAACCTCCGGTCCTTAGATGGCGCCGTATGCTCCGGATATAAGGCCAGAGCAGTTACGGGAGCTATCTCCTGAATGTGGTCCGATGACAGATTTAGGTCATATTCATCGAGGTGACCAGGAGCGATCGCCGCGGTCTCAAATCCAGCGAAGATCGAATCTCCACGGATGTCCGCGACATAGTTCAAGCTCCGACATCTGACCTGATGGCCAGGGGCGTAGCTATCGATCTGCTCCATATGGCCAAATGAGTTGGCCCACAATGCGAAGCCGCCGAACACGAAAATTTGTCCAGGGAGGAAGGTTTCTCCTTGGACATCGTCATTGTTGACGATTGAAGGGGCCATCGAACCTTTTAAGGACGGCACAGTGGAACTCTCAATGAAAGCACCAATGTCGCTGCCAAAATAGGCGGATCTCGGGTAGGGGGTCCCAAACTGTGCGTCTAAGGTCAATGGTAATAGGAGATAGGGGACACGATGTTTACCCAGGTTCGGGCCCTCTCTACGAAGGTAATACCCTACGTCCTGCTTGATTGATCTTGATGAATATGAGTATTACAAGAGTTGATCTACCACGAGATCATAATGAATAAACCCTAAAAGTCTAGTCTAGCTATGATAATGAATCTATCTCCCTCCTCCGGACTAAGTCCTCCGGTTTATATAGACACCGGGAGGATCTAGGGTTACACAAGGTCAGTTACAAAGAAAGGAATCTACATATCTGGTCGCCAAGCTTGCCTTCCACGCCAAGGAGAGTCCCATCCGGACACGGGTGCAGTCTTCAGTCTTCGTATCTTCACAGCCCATCAGTCCGGCCCATGGCTAATAGGCCGGACGCCCGAGGACCCCTTAGTCCAGGACTCCCTCACCGGCCTCCCCCTTGCTCCTTTATAATGGGGGCGGGGGGCACCCCATGGACACACAAGTTGATCATTGATCTTATAGCCGTGTGCGGTGCCCTCCACCATAATCCACCTAGGTCATATCGTAGCGGTGCTTAGGCGAAGCCCTGCGTCGGTAGCTTCATCAACACAGTCATCACGCCATCGTGCTGACGGAACTCTCCCTCGAGGCTCTACTGGATCGTGAGTTCATGGGATGTCACTGAGCTGAACATGTGCAGATCGCGAAGGTGCCGTACGTTCGGTACTAGGATCGGTCGATCGTTAAGGCGTACGACTACATCAACCGTGTTGTCATAACACTTCCGCTTACGGTCTATGAGGGTACGTGGACGACACTCTCCCCTCTTGTTGCTATGCATCACCATGATCTTGCGTGTGCGTAGGAATTTTTTTGAAATTACTACGTTTCCCAACAGTGGCATCCGAGCCAGGTTTATGCATAGATGTTATATGCACAAGTAGAACACAAAGGAGTTGTGGGCGTGGGTATATACATATTGCTTGCCGTCACTAGTTGATTCTTGTTTCAACGGCATTGTTGGATGAAGCGGCCCAAACCGACATTACGCGCACGCTTACACAAGACTGGTTCTACCGACGTGCTTCGCACACAGGTGGCTAGTGGGTGTCTGTTTCTCCAGCTTTAGTTGAATCGGATTCCATGAACATGGTTCTTTCTGAAGATCAAAAAGCAATCACTATACGGCGTTGTGGTTTTTGATGCATAGGTAAGAACTGTTCTTGCTCAGCCCATAGCAGCCACGTAAAACTTGCAACAACAAAGTAGAGGATGTCTAACTTGTTTTTGCAAGGCATGTTGTGATGTGATATGGTCAAGAAATGATGCTAAATTTTATTGTATGATATGAGCATGTTTTGTAACACAGTTATCGGCAACTGGCAGGAGCCATATGGTTGTCACTTTATTGTATGAAATGCAATCGCCATGTAATTGCTTTACTTTATCACTAAGCAATAGCGATAGTCGTAGAAGCACTAGCTGGCGAGACGACAACGATGCTACGATGGAGATCAAGGTGTCAAGCGGGTGATGATGGTGATCATGATGGTGCTTTGGAGATGGAGATCAAAGGCACAAGATGATGATGGCCATATCATATCACATATATTGATTGCATGTGATGTTTATCTTTTATGCATCTTATGTTTCTTAGATCGACGGTAGCATTATAAGATGATCTCTCACTAAATTTCAAGGTATAAGTGTTCTTCCTGAATATGCACCGTTGCAAAAGTTGGTCGTGCCGAGACACCACGTGATGATCGGGTGTGATTGATGTCTACTACACAGCCTTCTTCTTGTAGACGTTGTTGGGCCTCCAAGTGCAGAGATTTGTAGGACAGTAGCAAATTTCCCTCAAGTGGATGAACTAAGGTTTATCAATTCGTGGGAGGCGTAGGATGAAGATGGTCTCTCTCAAGCAACCCTGCAACCAAATAACAAAGAGTCTCTTGTGTTCCCAACACACCTAATACAATGGTAAATTGTATAGGTGCACTAGTTCGGCGAAGAGATGGTGATACAAGTGCAATATGGATGGTAGATATAGTTTTTTGTAATATGAAAATATAAAAACAGCAAGGTAACTAATGATAAAAGTGAGCAAAAATGGTATTGCAATGCTAGGAAACAAGGCCTAGGCTTCATACTTTCACTAGTGCAAGTTCTCTCAACAATAATAACATAATTGGATCATATAACTATCCCTCAACATGCAACAAAGAGTCACTCCAAAGTCACTAATAGTGGAGAACAAACGAAGAGATTATGGTAGGGTACGAAACCACCTCAAAGTTATTCTTTCTGATCGATCTATTCAAGAGTCCATGGTAAAATAACACGAAGCTATTCTTTCCGTTCGATCTATCCTAGAGTTTGTACTAGAATAACACCTTAAGACACAAATCAACCAAAACCCTAATGTCACCTAGATACTCCAATGTCACCTCAAGTATCCGTGGGTATGATTATACGATATGCATCACACAATCTCAGATTCATCTATTCAACCAACACAAAGAACTTCAAAGAGTGCCCCAAAGTTTCTGCCAGAGAGTCAAGACGAAAATGTGTGCCAACCCCTATGCATAAGTTCACGAGGTCACCGAACCCACAAGTTGATCACCAAAACATACGTCAAGTGGATCACGTGATATCCCATTGTCACCACAGATAAGCACATGCAAGACATACATCAAGTGTTCTCAAATGCTTAAAGACTCAATCCTATAAGATAACTTCAAAGGGAAAACTCAATCCATTACAAGAGAGTAGAGGGAGAGAAACATCATAAGATCCAACTATAATAGCAAAGCTCGCGATACATCAAGATCGTTCCGAATCAAGAACACGAGAGAGAGATAGATCAAACACATAGCTACTGGTACATACCCTCAGCCCCGAGGGTGAACTACTCCCTCCTCATCATGGAGAGCGCTGGGATGATGAAGATGGCCACCGGAGAGGGATTCCCCCTCCGGCAGGGTGTCGGAACGGGTCTAGATTGGTTTTCGGTGGCTACAGAGGCTTCTGGCGGCAAAACTCCCGATCTAGGTTATGTTCTGGAAGTTTCAGTATATATAAGAGGTTTTGGCATCGAGAACAAGTCAGTGGAGGGTCTCCGGGCTGTCCACGAGGTAGGGAGGCGCGCCTGGGGGGGGGGGGGGGGGGGGGGCGCGCCCCCACCCTCATGGGCAGCCCGGGACTCTTCTTGCCCAACTCTTTTACTCCATGTTCTTCTTCTGGTCCAAAAATAAGTTCCGTGAAGTTTCAGGTCAATTGGACTCCGTTTGATTTTCCTTTTCTGTAAAACTCAAAAACAAGGAAAAATAGAAACTGGCACTAGGCTCTAGGTTAACAGGTTAGTCCCAAAAATCATATAAAATAGCATATAAAACATCCAAGGTTGATAATATAATATCATGGAACAATAAAAAATTATAGATACGTTGGAGACGTATCAAGCATCCCCAAGGTTAATTCCTGCTCGTCCTCGTGTAGGTAAATGATAAAAATAGAATTTTTGATGTGGAATGCCACCTAACATATTTATCAATGTAATCTTCTTTATTGTGGCAAGAATATTAAGATCCATAAGATTCAAGACAAAAGTATAATATTGAAATAAAAATAATAATACTTCAAGCATACTAACTAAGCAGTCATGTCTTCTCAAAATAACATGGCCAAAGAAAGCTTATCCCTACAAAATCATATAGTTTGGCTATGCTTCATTTTCGTCACACAAGAAGGCTCCCATTATGCACAACCCCGATGACAAGCCAAGCAATTGCTTCATACTTTAGTAATCTCAAACTTTTTTCAACTTTCACGCAATACATGAGCGTGAGCCATGGACATAGCACTATGGGTGGAATAGAATATAATGATTGGGGTTGTGTGGAGAAGACAAAAAGTAGAAAGTCTCACATTGACATGGCTAATCAACGGGCTATGGAGATGCCCATCAATTGATGTCAATGCGAGGAGTAGGGATTGCAATGCAACGGATGCACTAGAGCTATAAATGTACGAAAGCTCAACAAAATAAACTAAGTGGGTGTGCATCCAACTTGCTTGCTCACGAAGACCTAGGGAATTTGAGGAAGCCCATTGTTGGAATATACAAGCCAAGTTCTATAATGAAAAATTCCCACTAGTATATGAAAGTGACAAAACAAGAGACTCTTTATCATGAAGATCATGGTGCTACTTTGAAGCACATGTGTGGAAAAAGGATAATAGCATTGTCCCCTGTTTTTTTGCCTTCCCCTTTTTTATTTGGCCTTTCTCTTTTTTTTATTTGGCCTTTCTTTTTTTGGGACAATGCTCTATTAATGATGATCATCACACTTCTATTTATTTACAACTCAATGATTACAACTCGATACTAGAACAAAATATGACTCTATATGCATGCCTCCGGCGGTGTACCGGGATGGGCAATGAATCAAGAGTGACATGTATGATAAATTATGCATGGTGGCTTTGCCACAAATACTATGTCAACTACATGATCATGCAAGGCAATATGACAATGATCATGTGTGTCATGATGAACGGAACAGTGGAAAGTTGCATGGAAATATATATCAGAATGGCTATGGAAATGCCATAATAGGTAGGTATGGTGGCTGTTTTGAGGAAGATATATGGAGGTTTATGCGTGACAGAGCGTATCATATCACGGGGTTTGGATGCACCGGCGAAGTTTGCACCTACTCTCGAGGCGAGAAAGGGCAATGCACGGTACCGAAGAGGCTAGCAATGATGGAAGGGTGAGAGTGCGTATAATCCATGGACTCAACATTAGTCATAAAGAACTCACATACTTATTGCAAAAATCTACAAGTCATCAAAAACCAAGCACTACGCACATGCTCCTAGGGGGATAGATTGGTAGGAAAAGACCATCGCTCTTCCCCGACCGCCACTCATAAGGAAGGCAATCGAAGAAACACCTCATGCTTCAAATTTGTCACACAACGGTTACCATAAGTGCATGCTACGGGACTTGCAAAACTCAACACAAGTATTTCTCAATTTCACAATTACTCAACTATCACAACTCTAATATCACCATCTTTATATCTCAAAACAATTATCATGTATGAAACTTCTCATAGTATTCAATGCACTCTATATGAAAGTTTTTATTATACCCATCTTGGATGCCCATCAGATTAGGACTAGTTTCATAACCAAAGCAAACTACCATGCTGTTCTAAATACTCTCAAAATAATATAAGTGAAGAACAAGAGTTCATCTATTTCTTCAAAATAAAACCGCCGCCGTGCTCTATAAGTGAAGCACTAGAGCAAACGACAAACTACTTCAAAAGATATAAGTGAAGATCAATGAACAGTCGAATAATTATGCAACTATGTGA
Organism: Triticum urartu; assembly: GCF_003073215.2. Taxonomy (NCBI): domain Eukaryota; kingdom Viridiplantae; phylum Streptophyta; class Magnoliopsida; order Poales; family Poaceae; genus Triticum; species Triticum urartu. Next base: position 499,176,909 of record NC_053026.1, on the reverse strand, counting down.
AGACTCTATAACATTTAATAATTTCATATCTTGGTATTTTATTCAAAAAACAAGCAAAACAAAAGAAAATAAAATGATGCTCCAAGCAAAACACATATCATGTGGTGAATAAAAATATAGCTCCAAGTAAAGTTACCGATGAACGAAGACGAAAGAGGGGATGCCATCTGGGGCATCCCCAAGATTAGGCTCTTGGTTTTCCTTGAATATTACCTTGGGGTGCCTTGGAAATCCCCAAGATTAGGCTCTTGCCACTCCCTATTCCATAGTCCATCGAATCTTTACCCAAAACTTGAAAACTTCACAACACAAAACTTAACAGAAAACTTGTAAGCTCCGTTAGTATAAGAAAATAAATCACCACTTAGGTACTGTTGTGAACTCATTATAAATTCATATTGGTGTGATGTCTACTTTATTCCAACTTCTCTATGGTTCATACCCTCCAATACTACTCATAGATTCATCAAAATAAGCAAACAACACAATCAAAACAGAATCTGTCAAAAGCAGAACAGTCTGTAGTAATCTGTATCATTCGAATACTTCTGTAACTCCACAATTCTGAAATAAATTGGTGTACCTGAGGAATTTGTCTATTAATCATCTGCAAAAAGAATCAACCTAATCGCACTCTCCAGTAAAAAATGGCAGCAAAACTCGTGAGCGCTAAAGTTTCTGTTTTTTACAGCAAGATCGCAAAGACTTCACCCAAGTCTTCCCAAAGGTTCTACTTGGCACGAACACTAATTAAAACATAAAACCACATCTAAGCAGAGGCTAGATGAATTATTTATTACTAAACAGGAGCAAAAAGCAAAGAACAAAAATGAAGTTGGGTTGCCTCCCAACAAGCGCTATCATTTAACGCCCCTAGCTAGGCATGATGATTTCAATGATGCTCACATAAAAGATAAGAATTGAAACATAAAGAGAGCATCATAAAGAATATGACTAGAACATTTAAGTCTAACCCACTTCCTATGCATAGGGATTTTGTGAACAAACAACTTATGAGAACAATAATCAACTAGCATAGGAAGGCAAAACAAGCATAACTTTAAAACTTTATGCACATAGAGAGGAAACTTGATATTATTGCAATCCCTACAAGCATATATTCCGCCCTCATAATAATTTTCAGTAGCATCATGAATGAATTCAACAATATAACCATCACATAAATCAATCTTTTCATGATCAACAAGCATAGAAAATTTACTATTCTCCTCATAAGCAAAATTCTTCTCATTCGGAAAAGTGGGAGTATCATAAGAAACTCGAATACTATAAATTGTTTCCACATTAAAAGAGTAATCTTCAGAAAGAAGGTAATCATAATCATGATAAGTTTTATAAATATAATCATCACTACTTTTTATAGAATAAGTGTCATCACAATAATCATCATAAGTAGTAACTTTGTTCTCATCATAATCAATTGAAACCTCTTCCAAGATAGTGGAATCATTACTAAATAAAGTCATGACCTCTCCAAATCCACTTTCACAATTATCAAAATATGATTCAACATCCTCCAAAATAGTGGTATCATCACTTCCTAAAGTCGACACTCATCCAAACCCACTTTCATCAATATAATCATCATAATAAATTTGCATATCAAAACTTGGGAGGTTAAATATATCATGTTCATGAAACGTCGCACCCCAAGCTTGGGACAAACATTAATGGGATAATTGAATTTATGACCCTAGTTGGGTCACACTCGGCTGGTTTACCCCTAGTGTAAGGGCATATTTATCCCTAAGGTGTTTTGGTGATTGATGACAATGCTTTTGCAGGCTAATCGTGTGCCTTGAGTTTCCCAGACGTTTCATCGCTAGGCACAAGACGGTTTGGTGCCCCTCGAAGACTGTTGAAGACGGCGTTTTTTCTACGTTTCTTTTTGGTGGATTTGAGTTGTAGGAATGCCGTACTATTAAGAGGGGGTCCGCGTCGGAAAGGTTTGGGTGGAATCATCACGTACACGTTTTCTTCCTTGTCCCCTACTTTCCCCTGCACTTTGGAGCATCCTCCGTTTATCCTCTTTACCTTGTCCTGGCTGCTGTTGATGGGCTTGCGGTAGTACTACTCCTTGTTGAGCGGTAGTACCGCAGGCACCCGTGGCAGTACCGTATTTCGGCGCGGTAGTACCGCGGGTGCCCATGGTAGTACCGCTCCTCTGGAGCCGTAGTACCGTGGCCCCCAGGCCAAGTACCGCTCCTTCACGGTAGTAGGGGCGGATGTTATTTTTTACATCCGCGCCACCGCGGTAGTACCGTGCACGGCCTGGCTTAGCTGCCAGGCAGTAGTACCGCTCCTCTGCGGTAGTATTGTATCGGATTTTTGCTTCGTCCATTTTCCAGCGGAAGTAGGCATGGATGTATTTTTATCCGCGCTCTTCCCAAGCTAGGGGTTTCCTGCCTGGCGGTAGTACCGCAAGGGGGAGCGGTAGTACCGCGCCTGCGGCAGTACCATCCTCAGCCCTTGTGCTTCAGGTCTGCCCTAGCTACTGCTACTGCTGCGGTAGTACCGCAGTTCCTCACGGTAGTACCGCATGGCCTTGCGGTAGTACCGCTTGTCAGGAGAGGAAGTTCTGCATGGCCTTGCGGTAGTACTGCTGGTCTGGGGCGGTAGTACCGCTGGTCGCGGGCTGGTAGGTGGATAACGGTTGGATTTTTGTCCTAAGCTACAAAAGGGGTGTCTTCTTCCTCTAGTTGACTACCTCTTCCAACCCTAAGCTCCATTGTTGCTCCAAGCTCCATTTTCGCCCGATCTCACTCCCTAGCCAATCAAACTTGTTGATTTTCTCGGGAGTGGTTGAGAAGGCCCAGATCTACACTTCCACCAAGAGAAATTTGATTCCCGCCACTAATCCCTTGCGGATCTTGTTACTCTTGGGTGTTTGAGCACCCTAGACGGTTGAGGTCACCACGGAGCCATAGTCCATTGTGGTGAAGCTTCGTGGTGTCGTTGGGAGCCTCCAATTGAGTTGTGGAGATTGCCACAACCTTGTTTGTAAAGGTTCGGTCGCCGCCTCCAAGGGCACCAATAGTGGAATCACAGCATCTCGCATTGTGTGAGGGCGTGAGGAGAATATGGTGGCCCGAGTGGCTTCTTGGGGAGCATTGTGCCTCCACACCGCTCCAACGGAAACGTATTTCCCCTCAAAGGGAAGGAACTTCGGTAACACATCCTCGTCTCCACCGGCTCCACTCTTGGTTATCTCGTTCCTTTACTTGTGCAATCTTATTTGTGATATATCTCTTGCTTGCTTGTGTTCCTATTTTTGTTGCATCATATAGGTTGCTCACCTAGTTGCATATCTAGACAACCTACTTTGATGCAAAGTTTAAATTGTTAAAGAAAAGCTAAAAATTGTTAGTTGCCTATTCACCCCCTCTAGTCAACCATATCGATCCTTTCAATTAGCATCAGAGCCTCGTCTCTTTATTAAGGACTTTACCATCCGAAGAGTATGGTTGATGTCGTAGAAGGTGAGGAGGAGCACTCCGGTGCAAATCCGATATCTTCTACAGGAGATGGGGGAACCACGGTCTCTCGTGAGGAGTTCAATGTGGCGTTGGACACATTGAAAACCTCCATGACGACCGAGGTCAAAAGCATGTTTAAAGATTTCTTAGAAGAGCTTAAAATTTCCACCGCACCGTTGAAAGTGGGTGATCCCGCCAACAAGGTGACGGATGCTACCTCCGACAAGGGGAAGCTACTAGCGAGAAAGCCCTTCCTAGTAGTGGTAAGAGTGGCACCGGCATCTTTGCCCATGTGGAACCTCCACTTGTCTATGGTGGACCTCTCCCTTCCACTCATTTGAATCATGCCAGGCCGACCCCTAAGATTGAGAAGAATGTTGAATTTGACTCTTGGGTCTATCGTTTTAAGCATCATTTAAATAATGTGAACACTAACCTTTGGAGAATCATTGAAGAAGGTTTCTATCCGCATGACCGAAGCAACTTCACTCCTAGAGAAGCCGTGGATAATCAATTCAATGAGAATGCTCTCTTCATCATTCAAGAAGCTATCCCACCCGAAGACCTTCCGCATCTCCGGCCTTACTCCTTGGCCAAAGATGCTTGGTGCCAAGTGGTTTCCCTCTACCAGGGAAGCGCAAGCATTCAACGCTCCAACTATGAAGTGATGCAAGATGAAGCCGATGAGTTTGCAATGAAAGAAGATGAAGAACCTCGTGAGCTCTATCGGAGGGTAACCAAACTCGCGGTCTCGCTCCGAGATCATGGAAGCAAGGACACGGATGACAATTGGATCAAGCGCAAATTCCTCAAGGCAATGATGCCCTACCACAAAGCCATGTCCTCCGTCATTCGTCAAAGGCCGGACTTCCACACCTTGTCCTCAAGTGATGTGTTGGATGAGTTCGTTGCTACGAGCATCTTGGACAAGACCGTCGACAATGCGGTACTTCGCTCTCAAAGAGTAAAGAAACCCAACCTTGATCTAAAGGCCAAGGTTAGTATGGAGGAAGAGGACGAAGAAGAAGAAGAAGAGGAGAGTAACCTCGAAGATACGAAGTATGCCTACCATGGACACATGGCCCTTGCTTCAAGGCAATTTTGGAGCAAGAAGAACTCAAGGCCCAACTTCAACAAGAACAATTCAAGTGGCACAAAGGGCAAGCAACGAGTGAGGACTTGTTTCAATTGTGGCAATGTAAGCCACTTTGTTGCGGAGTGCCCTTATGAGAAGAGGGAAGACAATGGTGGCAAGCTCATCCAAAAGTACAAGGCCAAGTCGTTCCCCAACAAGAGCAATTTCACCAAGAAGACTCCTCCCAAGGCATTGGTGGTACAAGAATACTACAATGAGGATGATGACGATGATGAAGATGGTGAGTCCGTTGCCATTGCAACGACTCCACGGGTGTCTCTCTTTGACTCACCCTATGAGAGCATCACCGCCAAGTGCCTCATGGCTAAAGCCACCAACAAGGTAACCCCCAACATCAAAACTACCATCATTAATCATCCTTCTTCGATGGATAGCATTGATGAACATGAGGGAAATAATGTGGAGGTGAATGAGTTTGAGGCCTTTATGGGTAAACTCAAGGGTAAATCCAAGAAGTAGTTTGTTGCTCTCTTGGAACAACTTGGTGAAGCCAATGACATGATCAAGGCTCACGAAGATACCATCTCTAAGATGGAGGGGCATAGTCGTGACTATGCCGATGAGATTTCGGATCTTTCCAATGCTCTTGAGGAAGAGCGTGGTCTTCGTTTGGCTCTTGAGGAGTCTCAGAATGATGATCATGCTAAACTAAAGAAAGATCTTGATCATGCGCTTGTTGTTTCTCGTGTGCTAAACTCCGAGAAGGCAAAGCTTGGGTTGATCTTGCTAGACTCAAAGAGGAGTTTGACATTCTCGACAAGGCTCACAAAGTCTTGAAGGGTTTTCATGCTACCCTCAAGGAGTCTCATGATCAACTCCAAGTGAAGCTAACCAAGGAGAAAGCCACTTTTCCTCGTATGGTGTTAATGGATAATGCAAATGCTACCAACCCTTGTTGTGAGCATGTGCATCTTATTGAGGAGAATGTTAAGTTGAAGGAGCAACTTGAGAAAGGCCTTGTGTCATGCATACAAGGTGAGAAGAACCTAAACGACCTTTTGAGAAATCAAAAGGGAGTTGTGGCCAAGGAGGGGATTGGGTTCGCACCCAACCCCAAGAATAAGAAGAAGGATAACAAGACCAAACGACCTCCTCCTCTCAAGCAAACGTTTGTGAAGGAGGGAGAGAGTGCTTCCAAGGAGAAGAAGAACAATGCGAAGGGTGGTGGTGTCAAAAAGGGCAATGTCACCCCTCCCAACAAAGCCAGCGACTTTAATCCTTCTTATGTGTTATGTCGTGCTAGTGATGGGCATGTCTATGCCAAATTTGTTGGTTCACCTCATGAGTACATTGAATGGTATATTTGGGTTCCCAAGACCCTTGTTACTAACATCAAAGGACCCATTACGAAATGGGTACCTAAAACCAAGAATTGATCTCTTGTAGGTGTTTGCTTCCGGTGGGGGATCATGGTTACTCGATAGTGGAGCTACAAATCATATGACCGGAAGAAAGGACTTGGTGGTGGACGTGCACAAGATTCCATCTATGCCCACCAATGTAGAGTGGGGTGATGCCTCATCTTCTAAGGTATTGGGACTTGGCAAGGTTGTCATCTCTCATGATCTCACGATCGAGAAGGTCATGCTTTTTGAGTCCCTTGCATACAATTTACTTTCCGTTCGTCAACTTGCAATCATGGGCTTTGCCACTTTATTTGATATTGATACCGTGGCCCACTTGTGGAGCAAGACTCTTAAAGTAGCCTTTGTTGGGCATGTCGAGAATGGTCTATATGTGATTAACTTTTCGGAGCGACCCACTAAGACCGCGACATGCCTAATGGCTAAAGTTGATGTGGGATGGCTTTGGCATCGTCGTTTAACCCATGTCAATATGAGATCTCCGCAAAGTCTTCTCAAGGGGGACCATGTCCGTGGACTAACAAATGTTAGTTTTGCTAAAGATGTGCTTGCAGTGCTTGTATCGAAGGAAAGCTTCATGAGAAGGCTCATCCTCCCACGACTATCATTTACTCAAAGAGGCCTTTGGAGCTCCTTCACTTGGATCTCTTTGGGCCTCCATCCTTGTCTTGGAGGTAGGAAGTATTGCTTGGTGATTGTGGATGACTACTCAAGATATACTTGGGTGTATTTCTTCAAGAGGAAGAGCGAGACCCAACAAACCGCATTGACTTTGCAAATGAAGCATAACGTCAACACAATGCAAAGATCTTGACAATAAGAAGTGACAACGGCACCGAGTTCAAGAACTACACCTTGGATGAGTTTCTTAGTGATGAGGGGATCAAGCATCAATATTCCGCACCTTACACACCTCAACAAAACGGTGTTGCGGAGAGGAAGAACCGGACGTTGATGGATGCGACAAGGACCATGATGGCGGAGTTCAAGTCTCCATACAACTTTTGGGCCGAAGCCATCAACACCGCGTGTCATGCATCCAATCGGCTCCACCTCCGCAAGGGCTTTAACAAGACTCCATATGAGATACTCACCGGTAACAAGCCCAACCTTAAGTCCTTTCGGGTGTTTGGGTGTAAGTGTTTCATTCTCAAGAAAGGTGTTCGGTTGTCTAAATTTGAGGCTAGAGCTTATGAGGGCATATTTGTTGGTTATGCTACAAACTCTCATGCTTACCGTGTCCTCAATAAATCCACGGGACTTATTGAGGAGACGTGTAACGTGGAGTTTGATGAGAATAACGGCTCCCAAGTGGAGCAAAGTGGCACTTGTGATGTAGGTGATGAAATTCCTCCTCAAGCCATAAGAAGAATGGGTGTTGGTTTTATCCTACCCATTGAGGAACCCCTTGTGGCCGAAGGAGAAGGACAATGCTCCACTCAAGTGGAGCCATCACCAATGCAAGGCGCACACGCTTCCGAAAAACAAAGTGAAGGCCGTCATCCTCGTGAACAAGACCAAGGGAAAGATCATGCTCAAGACGGTGTTGACACACCAAGTGATGCCCAAGGTCAAGTTCTCTCCTCCGAGCAAGTTCAAGATCAAGAACAAGCTCAAGACATCGCTCAAGATGATCAAGTGACTGCTCCTCAACTCACCACCAAGGAGGAATTTGAGCGTCGTGCCGCCAAGATTGCTTCCAAGCTCTCCACCAAGGGTCATCTCATGAAGAATGTACTCGGAAGCATTCAAAAGGGGGTAAGCACTCGTAGACAATTGGCAAACTATTGTGAACATCACGCGTTTGTCTCTTGTGTTGAACCCCAAAAGGTATATGAAGCACTCGAAGATCCAGATTGGCTTAATGCCATGCATGAAGAAATCAACAACTTCGAGTACAACAAGGTGTGGAGATTGGTGCCAAGGCCAACGGGGAACCACAATGTCATTGGAACCAAGTGGATATAGTGGATATTTAAGAACAAGCAAGATGCTCATGGGACCATCATTCGCAACAAGGCAAGATTGGTGGCACAAGGCTACTCCCAAGTCGAGGGTATCGACTACGGTGAAACCTTTGCTCCCGTTGCTCGCCTTGAATCCATTCGTTTGTTGATTGCTTATGCTTCTCATCAACTTTAAGTTGCACAAATGGATGTGAAGTCTTTTTTAATGGCTATTAATGAGTTGGTGGAGTTGGTCTATGTAAAAACCGGCGGATCTCGGGTAGGGAGTCCCGAACTGTGCGTATAAGGCGGATGGTAACAGGAGGCAGGGGACACGATGTTTTACCTAGGTTCGGGCCCTCTTGATGGAGGTAAAACCTACGTCCTGCTTGATTATTCTTGATAATATGAGTAGTACAAGAGTTGATCTACCACGAGATCGGAGAGGCTAAACCCTAGAAGCTAGCCTATGGTATGATTGTCTGTTGTCCTACGGACTAAAACCCTCCGGTTTATATAGACACCGGAGGGGGCTAGGGTTACACAAGGTCGGTTACAAAGGAGGAGATATACATATCCGTATTGCCTAGCTTGCCTTCCACGCCAAGTAGAGTCACATCCGGACACGGGACGAAGTCTTCAATCTTGTATCTTCATAGTCCAACAGTCTGGTCAAAGGATATAGTCCGGCTGTCCGGAGACCCCCTAATCCAGGACTCCCTCAGTAACCCCTAAACCAGGCTTCAATGACGATGAGTCCGGCGCGTAGTGTTGTCTTCGGCATTGCAAGGCGGGTTCCTCCTCCGAATACACCACATAAGAGTTTGAATACAAGGATAGTGTCCGACCCTGCAAAGTAAGTTTCACATACCACCGTAGAGAGAGTAATATTTCCACAAATCCAATCTGCTGACACGTTTTGGCAGCACGACATCATGCCATGGCCCGGTAATTATTCGTACCATTTTTCCTTAACCAGCCCCGCATATAATGCGAGGCGGTTTCTTGACACGTCTTGTCAAAGCAGAGATCTTGTTCCCCTTATTACGGGATTCTCATTAATACGGACATGGGTAACCCAACCGTGCCCAGGACTCCTAGATTTTAGGCAAGTCCCAAATGGCCACGAGGAGGACGCTTGATATTCACCCTCTTTATAAAGGGACAAGGCTTTAACTTCTTCCCTCCCGTGCTCAATCGAATCCTTCCCCTTCCTCGAGTTCTAACACCCAAAGCCCAGGTCAGGTGCTTCGGACCTTCAATCATGTCCGGATCCAGCCTTCAAGGCCGGTGGATGCCTTCCTCCGTCGCGGAGGAGGATATCAAGAAGTTGAGGGAGTCCAGATACCTGACCGCCGAAATTTCACATAGGCTGCCCGCCCGAGGGCAGGTCATCCCTACTCCCGGACCCAACGAGAGCGTTGTGTTCGTCTCCCACTTCCTCCGAGGACTAGGCCTCACTCTGGATCCCTTTGTTAGGGGTCTTATGTTCTATTACGGGCTGGATTTTCACGACCTAGCCCTGGATTCCCTCCTTCACATCTCGTCATTTATTGTCGTTTGTGAGGCCTTCCTCCGCATTACCCCTTACTTCGGCCTGTGGCTCAAGACCTTTGATGTGAAGCCGAAGATGGTCGAGGGGCAGTACGCAGCGTGCTGAGGTGCTCTAATAAGCAAAATTGCTGGCGCTCCATGGCCGAAGGGCTCCTTTCCAGAGGTGTCCGGATTGTGGCAACGGGAGTGGTTTTACATCACAGCTCCCCGAAGTGCCAAGTGGGTAGCCGCCCCCACCTTCCGCTCGGGCCCTCCACCACAACTGATGTCATGGATCAGCAGGGGGCTGAGCTGGGGCCCAGCCAAGGACGTGCCCATAATGCAGAGCCGCATCCGAGATCTCTTCGAGGGAGATTTCAGTCTGGTTATGGTAATGCAAGTCATGCTGGTTCGTCGAGTCCAGCCTTGCAAACGCCGGCCCCTCCGCATGTGGGAATTCAACCCGGAAGGACTGCACACTATTCAGAATTTCCTCGGCCTGACGCACGAGGAGATGTACAAATCGTTCTTCGGACCCCAAATAGAGGGTCCGGACACTACCGAGGATGTGGGCCTGAGCAGCAACCGCACCTCGGCCCAAGTAAGTAATCCCATGGCCGAACACAATGTCCTTTTTTTTATCATGACATCATTCTGAAGAATCGCTCTTTGACCAGGACTGGATAACAAAGGCGAAGATGATCCAGTGTTCGCCCCCCTTCCTGAAGGCTGGGACAATCCGGTGCTGGAAAAGATGCTCGAGCCAGCACCTTGCCTGGTGCCCTCAAAGGAAGATGCAGAGGGGAATAAAGAGGGCGAAAGCGAGCCTCCACCGCTACCTATTCCAACCGAGGGAATGAGCGCATCCATGAGGGAGGACAACCCAGGGGAAGAATCTGACATTCTCTCGCCCCGGGGAAGGAATAGGACTACCTCTGAAGATCCGGAAACCAAGATTTCCAAACGGGAGAAGAAATCTCCACCAGAGGGTCCTGTCTCGGAGGGTGCTCTTGCCGCATAATGTCCGCGCGGGGATCAGCCCTCTAACGAGCTGTAAGTAATCAAAAAGCACTTAATAGTGAAGATATCCTACCTTACTTCTGAGGAAAATAACCGAAGCATTTATCTTGCAGTCCGGATCTTAGCCCTTCTCAGCAAAGCTCGTCTTTAGGGGATCTTCTTCCGGAGATGATGGAGAGTGAAACGCTTCTCCCGGACTCCCCAGCTCAAGAAGCGGGCGACCTTGAAGTGTCGTCACGGAGGGTCTCTCTGGATCCGGCGAGGCCAGAAGATAATCCTATGGCCACCCGAAGTCCCCAGTATCCGGCTCTTGAAGAGAGCAACCAAGAGAGTCCGGAACTGTCTGGTATGCGGTCAGACGTACTGAGGGATCTTCTAGAGCGAGCGACTATCTTAGAAGAGCACCGTACATTGATGGGTACGATGATTGAAAGGATTTCGTCCGCCGAAAGCGGGTTGCATAAGCCTTTATGAGTCTACTGACGGGTTTTGAAGTACGTGAAATGATGTACATTTTTGATAGTACCGCACATTTTAAGGTGTGCCCTGTGTAGATAGTTGCCCCTGAGACTTTGGTTGTCGTCGAGAACGGCGGCAAACAGAGGATCATAGTCCCAGGTAATAACCAGACCGCCTTTATGTGCAGGTGGTTGAAGCTCCGGTGGCTAGCCGGACTGATGGGTTTGCCAGACTAAAGCGGCAACTGGATGCGGCAGATGCCGACATTGTGCTTGTCAACAAGCGGCTTGATGAGGCACATGGTGAGTGATTTTTCTGGTGATTTTCACAGAATAAGAGCATCATGATGCCAGTATCTTTAATATGTTGTGACTACAGATGGAGCTACCACCGTGGAGACCCTTCGGGCGGAGCTTGCCCGAGCCAAGGAGCAAGCAAGGAGTAGTAATGCGGCCGCTGTAAAGGAGGCCGAAGAGTTAAGAGCCGAAAAGGCCGCGCATTGCGAGAGCAAAGAGAAAATGGCCAAGATGGTTGTAAAGTTAAAAGACACTGCCGACCGTTGCCAGCTTCTTTAAGAAGAAAACCGGGCGAAGGCGACAGACCTGGAAAAGGCCACGATGGTGACCAAAGACACCCGCTCTGCGATGAGAGCGAAGAAGGAGGAGCTGCGTCAAGCCGGGGATATCGCGGCTGGGAAACCCTTCATGCTGCAGAGGAAGTTGGGAGATCCTCAGTATGCCCCTCTGGACCGGCTGTGGAGTTTGGCGGACGCATATCTGGATTTGGCGGCGAGTGTTGTCGATGCGGCCGAATACTTCCGAGATCAAATAGATCGTGAAGTGGACAAGCTATTCTGGTCACAATTTAATGTTCCAGAGCGTCCTCTTACATTGACTGATCGGCTTGCCGAATGGGCCAAGATGAATAGATTGTCCGGACTCGCCATGAGGTCTGTTGTGGATCATGTGCGGCCGGAAAGGCCAAAGCTGAACAACTATTTTAGTTTGGTGTAGCAGTTCCTTGGTGCGGTGCCGCGCATTAATGCGATGAAGAGGTCGGCGTGCATAGAAGGCTCGCGGATGGCCCTTGCCCGTGTCAAAACGTACTGGGCGGAGATGGATGCCACCACTATCGCGGCGCAGGGTTCGGCCATAGGCCGAGTGGCTGCTGAGCACTATTTTGAAGAAGTTCTTGAAGGCGCTCGTTCGATAGAGGCCTAGTGCTCGAAGAATATTATGTTTGAATGACATGTATTCCCATTTTAAAAACAATGTTTTATTAAGTTTATCAAGGCTGTATTTATACTTTTGCCCGAAAGTATTATGATGCCTCCTGTGCGGCCATTTATGTATATATGTATATAACCTGAAAGATTGCAGTCATCGGCTTCAGACCCCATGCATATAATGCGGGGGTGTTCGCAGAAGACGCATGTTCACACTTGATCCAACGTCTTGGTCCATTAAGGAGGTGATAGCGCAGCGAACTAGGCAACCGGACTATAATGCTTTAACACTTTCACTTAGCCAGGGGAGTTTGACAGTGGGGCTACTATATAGCCCCTGGTGGCTCCGCACTCACTCGAATTCGGGGTGCGTACATGCCTGGCTGGGAAACGGCCCTTTGTTAAGGCGGAGGAATCCCAGAGATTCCGGTAGGTCATCGAGTGGTTGACCAGTCTCACGCTATATCATGACAGTGAGTTTTCGGCTTTCTCTACCGAGGTGCTCGTCCGGATGAACCAGGGCACAATCACAGTAGTTCTCCTGGTGCCGCCTTAGCCGATAGAGCGGAACGTAAGGCCGCAAAACACAGGAGCTGGGCAAACCCAACATTTGACCAAAGACATGATTCGGAGCTGATGCATATAAGGCCAAACTCGCGACGCCGAACACTCCCTAAGGTATTCGGTCTTTATGGTGTAAACCGAGCCTAAACAGTGCCCTTTGTAATAAGCCCCTGGTGTCCAGGTACGTGCAATATTTTGACGTGGCCACATGCCAATACGTCAGCATCCTTCTCAATTGTACTGAGAATCCGGGGATGTGTATCAACAAGAGACAGTAAAAAAGGTTTACGCAGGGTCTTAATCTAAAAAGAATCCTTGTAACAGGTCCCTGCTTCACGTCTGCGCATGTGTCTCCATTGTGCCGTATCCTAGACGGGTGTAGCGCGATGGTCATCTGTAACAGAGAGGAACTTAGTTGAAAAGTTGTCATGCAAAAAGGTAGGTTGTACTAAAGAAAATATGTACAGTTCAAGATGAGTAAAGTTGAGCCTAATTGCCACTTGTTTACGCGCGTTGAGCCCCTTGTATTGTAATAGGGGTATAGCCATCAAACCTGTATCAATTACATATAACTGCGCCGGACTCGTCTAACCGCGTCCGTGGTCTTAACGACATGTCAGATGCTTCAGTTGGTGAGGCCGTTTAGCGTGCGGTTGCCAAGGCAGCCGCACGGTCTTCCGCGCGCAAGGAGTGCTCAATATTTCCATTTACCGTAATGATGCCGCGTGGACCGGGCATCTTAAGCATAAGAGAAGCGTAATGCGGTATTGCGTTGAAGCGAGCGAAAGCTTCGCGTCCGAGTAGAGCTTGATAGCCACTTTGGAACGGAGCGATGTGGAAGGTTAACTTTTCGCTGCGAAAGTTATCGGGAAAGCCGAATATAACCTCTAGTAGCAGGGAGCCCGTGCAATGGGCTTCTGGGCCTGGCGTTACTCCTTTAAAGGTAGTATTGCTATGGCTAATTTTTGCTAGGTCTATCCCCATGTTGCGTACTGTGTCCTGATATATCAGGTTTAAACTGCTGCCGCCGTCCATCAGAACTCGTGTGAAGTGGTATCCATTAATTATTGGGTCTAATACCAAGGCAGCCCATCCTGTACACCGGACACTTGCTGAGTAATCCTGATGGTCAAAAGTGATCGGTTGGGACGACCAGTGGCAGAATTCCGCGGTGATAGGCCCTGGGGCATGTGTCTCTGGGAGTGCCGCTTTGTTTCTCCCCTTTATTACGTGTAACACATTGACTGTTTTGACTTCTGGTGGGAATTTCTTCTGTTCCCCAGTGCTTTGCTTGCGAGGCTCGTCCTCGTCTTCGCTTGGTGTATCCTGCCCCTTATGTTCGGCGTTGAGCTTGCCGGACTGCTTGAAGACCCAACATTCTCTATGGGTATGATTTGCAGGTTTGTCGGGGGTACTATGGATCTGACATATTTGGTCCAGAATCTTGTTTAGGCTAGACAGTTCATCTCTGTTGCCTTTGGAGGGCGGCTTTTGCTGACCTGGCCGAGAGCTTCTGAATCCGGCATTTACCGCCGTGCTCTTCGGGCTGTCTTCTTTATTCCGGCGCTTGTTTTTGCTGCGTCATGATTTCCCGTTTCCGTCCATGACTTCGGATGTACTTGGGTCGCTAGTGCTGCATCGGGCTAACCAGCTATCCTCGCTCACGCAAAAGCGGGTCATGAGGCTTGTTAATGCTGCCATTGTCCTCGGCTTTTCTAGGCCGAGGTGTCTGGCGAGCCATTCGTCTCGAATGCTGTGCTTGAAAGCTGCTAAGGCTTCGGCGTCCGGACAGTCTACTATTTGCTTCTTCTTAGTGAGGAACCTATTCCAAAGCTTTCGGGCTGACTCTCCGGGCTGTTGAGTTTTATGACTTAAATCGTCTGCATCCGGTGGTCGGACATAGGTCCCTTGAAAATTTATCCGAAAGGCGTCTTCGAGCTCTTCCCACCTTCCAATGGAGTTTTCGGGGAGTCTTTTAAGCCAGTGCCGAGCTGGCCCTTTGAGCTTGAGGGGTAAGTACTTGATGGCGTGGAGATTGTCTCCTCGAGCCATGTGGATATGGAGGATATAGTCCTCAATCCAGACCCCAGGGTCTGTTGTTCCGTCGTACGCCTCTATGTTTACGGGTTTGAATCCCTCTGGAAATTCATGGTCTAGCACCTCATCGGTGAAACATATTGGGTGTGCGGCACCCCTGTATTTGGGTGTACCGTGGTGTTCGGATGTTTGTTGTGTTGTATTGCATACTAGAGCGCGCTTGTGTGGCCCTTATATGGATCTGGTTGCGCTGTCCTTTTGATGCGAGCCCTCGCGTGGATCGCGTACTGGCTTGTGTGCGGCATCGTTTGCCGCTCTATATTGGCCATGAGGTCGTCTATCCGACCGGATGGCCGTTTTTTTTCTAATTGCGGGGGATCTAAGGCCTTCTCGTCGAATTCGGGTAGCAACTTTCGCTTCGGGTAGCTCTTGGTGTGGCGATTACCGCCGTCCTTTGCTGCAGTGTTGAGTACTTCACTCCATCTGATTCTGAGTGTGTCTTGCGCAGCCCTGAGCATTTTCTTCTGCTTTTTCAGACTCCTCGCAGTGGCAACAAGCCTTTGATGGGCATTCTGTTGCTCCGGGCGCCTGTCCGGTGTGATGTCGTCCGGACTGTTATCTTTGACGGAGTCGGGTTGTTCGGTTTGATTCTCCGGGTTGCCCTGGTCGGGCGATGGTTCACCCTGCTCTATCGCTGGGTCTATATGACCGCTGTTTCTGCCGAGGCGGGATTTGGAGCGGCGCTTACGCCGCCGCTTTGACTGCTTCTCGAGGGAACAACCCTTCATTGCGCCCTTCCGTTCCTCGTCATCGCTTTCTTTGGGTGTGTCCACCATGTATACATCATATGATGAAGTGGGCGTCCAGTGCCCTGTGGGCAGTGGTTCCTGTTCGTCTCTTGCATGGTCGTCCATACCGTCGATGTCTTCGGAGTCGAGGTCGAGCATGTCGGTCAAATCATCGACAGTGGCTACTAGGTGGGTGGTGGGTGGGCGGAGAATTTCTTCGTCATCCACACCCCAATCTTGCCGGACAGAGTTTGGCCAGGACTCTAATGACAAGGAGAGAGACCTTAATGAGTTCAGTATGTCGCCAAAGGGTGAGTGCTGAAAGATATCCGCGGAGGTAAACTCCATGATCGGCGCCCAGTCGGATTTGATAGGCACGGGCGCAGGCGGTTCGGAGTCTGTGGCAGGGGAAGGATCCGGCAGTGTTGCATTATGGCTCTCGTGAAGGGTAAGGTCGATATTCGGCTCGATCGCCGCTGAGGATGCAGCCTCTGTGGCGGGGTCTATCCACCCGTCCATGGATGGCGCAACTGGTTTCGAATTGAGGGTCGGAGCGGTTGCCGGCGCGATCTCCTAGGCACTGTCTGATGGCAGAGCTAAATCATGCTCATCGTGACCGCGTGGCGCACTAAGCAGGGGCTCGAATCCGTCGAAGATCAAGTCTCCGCGGATATCGGTCATGTAGTTTAAGCTTCCAAACCTGACCTGATGGCCAGGGGCGTAACTCTTGATCTGCTATAGATGGCCAAGCGAGTTGGCCCGCAGTGTGAAGCCGCCGAATACAAATATCTGTCCGGGGAGAAAAGTCTCACCCTGGACTGCATCGCTATCGATGATCGAAGGAGCCATCAAGCCTAATGGCGACGACACAGAGGAACTCTCGATGAAAGCACCAACGTCGGTGTCAAAACCGGCGGATCTCGGGTAGGGGGTCCCGAACTGTGCGTCTAAGGCTGATGGTAACAGGAGGCAGGGGACACGATGTTTTACCCAGGTTCGGGCCCTCCTGATGGAGGTAAAACCCTACGTCCTGCTTGATTATTCTTGATAATATGAGTAGTACAAGAGTTGATCTACCACGAGATCGGAGAGGCTAAACCCTAGAAGCTAGCCTATGGTATGATTGTCTGTTGTCCTACGGACTAAAACGCTCCGGTTTATATAGATACCGGAGGGGGCTAGGGTTACACAAGGTCGGTTACAAAGGAGGAGATATACATATCTGTATTGCCTAGCTTGCCTTCCACACCAAGTAGTGTCCCATCCGGACACGGGACGAAGTCTTCAATCTTGTATCTTCATAGTCCAACAGTCCGGCCAAAGGATGTAGTCCGGCTGTCCGGAGACCCCTAATCCAGGACTCCCTCACTTCTCATCACAACTTTAAGTTGCAACAAATGGATGTGAAGAGTGCTTTTCTTAATGGTCCTATTAATGAGTTGGTCTATGTCAAGCAACCCCCCGGGTTCCAGGATCCCTACTTTCCCGATCATGTGTATCAACTTGATAAGGCACTATATGGGCTTAAACAAGCCCCACGTGTGTGGTATGACCACCTTACCGAGTTGTTACAAGATCATGGGTTTGAAGTTGGGCTAATCGACCCCACTCTTTTTACTAAGAAGGTCAAAGGGGAGTTGTTTGTATGCCAACTATATGTTGATGACATTATCTTTGGTTCCCCTAACAAAGCTTTCAATGAGGAATTCGCCGCTCTCATGACCTCAAAGTTCAAGAGGTCTTCCATGGGAGAGTTGAAGTTCTTTCTAGGGTTCGAAGTGAAGCAAAGAAGAGAAGGAACCTTCATGAACCAAGCCAAATACACTCAAGACATGCTCAAGAGATTCAAGCTAAGTGATGTCAATCCGGCTTCCACTCCAATACCCACCAAGTGCCAACTTGACATAGATCCCAATGGTAAAGCGGTGGATCAAAAGGTATATCGCTCCATGATTGGATCCTTGCTTTTTGGTGAGTTGGTCTTCCAAAGTGGATAGGAAGTCCACTTCTGGAGGGTGCCAATTCCTTGGTTGCTCTTTGGTGCGTTGGTCTTCCAAAAAGCAAAGTTGTGTGTCTCTCTCGTCCACCGAAGTGGAGTATGTAGCGGTCGGTAGTTGTTGTGCACAACTCTTATGGATGAGGCAAACTTTAAAGGATTACGGTGTCATTTGTGACAAAGTGCCTCTTTGGTGTGAGAATGAAAGTGCCATCAAGATTTCTCTCAACCCGGTGCAACACTTCAAGACGAAGCATATTGAGATTCGGTATCAGTTCATCCAGGATCACATTAGGCGAGGGGAGATCGAGCTCAACTACGTCAACACTCATGATAACCTTGCAGATATTTTCACGAAGCCGTTGGATGAAGCAAGATTTCGCGAGTTAAGGCATGAGCTAAATATCATTGATTCGAGCAATGTTGCTTGAACCCTTGCACACCCCACCATACTCAACTTGTTGTCTTGTTTAGATGTAGGCATGGACATAGGGGGAGTGTTGTTCTCTCAATGAACTCTCCTCCCCCCATTATGCATAAATTGATCAAATCTTTCACATTAGCCATTTTTGATGGTACTTGTGCTTCAAAGACGAGTTTTGGTCATGGGTCCAAGGATAATTCTTCGCGGTGCCATACCAATTGACTCAAACATAGGTGGCTCCGGCCACCGCCCTCTCTTTGGAGAGGTTGTGTCTCGTGGTCATCTCTTGTTGTCGTTTTGCCCCTTCTTCCCTTTGTGTTTGAGCTTGTTGTGAGGTGTCTTGTTCGTTTGAAGTTTCCTTGCGAAGACCTCTCTTTTCTTGTGTTTGGAAATGGCTTCTTCTTGAGCTCACGGTACTACCGCGGCCTGCCACGGTACTACCGTGCGTGGAGAGTACGGTACTACCGGCCCAACGCGGTACTACCGCCTGGGAGAGCGGTACTACTGCTGTGGTGCGGTTCTTCCACCCAAGCAGTACTACCGCGATGATACGTGGTACTACCGTGCTGTCGGAGGTGCGTGGGGATAAGGACGGGAACAGGGGGTTCTAACTCCCCCATACCCATTCGTCAGTTTTCCCCACTTCGTCTCTCTCTCGCTCGCTCAAGAACGGGGCCGGAGTCCCTCGCCGGATCTCCGTCTCCGGCTGCTCTCCTTGGATTCCGACCGGTGGGATCGTTCCCCACCACTTACTCTTGCCATGGACCAAGGTTTTTCCCCAAATCCCTCTCCTTCTAGTTGGTTCTCTTGTCTCTAGGTTTTTGGGGAGATGCTTGTGTTCTTGAGATTTTAGGCCAAGTCTTTGCAAGAGAAGGTTGTAGGAGAGTAGTGTTGCGTAGAAATTATACTTGATATATTGTCCCGTGGTAGATTTGATCAACCGTAGTTCCGTCGTGGTTTCGCGCGTCTTCTCAGATTCAAAAGTAGGTTCGGACCTGACGCGGTGCGGTACTACCATGCTTCTGGTGCGGTACTACCACTTGTCCGGTACTACCGCCCGTTCGGTGCGGTACTACCGCACGTTCTGTGGCACTAAGGTCTTACTACCGCTCCAAGCCATGGTACTACCGTATCCTCACACAGTACTACCGCGACTAGGAGCAGTACTAAAATTTTAGTACCACACGACCAGGCGGCACTACCGTTGCTGTCCCATCTTCCTCGTGGCAGTTATCCCGTATGCTTTCTACCCGTTTCCCTTGCTTTGTCGTGGTCTTTGCATTGATTCTTCTCGCTCTTTGTGTGTGCTTTATCTTGTGTCTTAGGTGGTGGCTCTCGCCGTTCCAATCCCGGCCGTGACACTGGCCCTCCAAGCGACTGTGCAATCCTCAAGATGAAGCACCAGAGGGCTCCAGTGCCCCCAAGCGCAATGTCAAGACCACTGCCAGCAAGCAAAAGGAACCTGCTAAGGGCATGGACGTGATTCCCCTCACAGAGTAGATCGAACGCCGGAAGATCAACCCTTATGTGAATGCTCGTGCTATCCTCAGAGGCACTGAGTTGTTTTGGACCAAGCAGCAGGCTCTCATTTATCTGGATGTAATCAAGAACAAGAAAAACACCTACGTGGATGTCAAGTGGATAGACATGAATCACTTGAGGAAGGACAAGTTTCGTGACTACTTTGGAGAAGTTCTGGATTTGGTGGAGCAGTTCGGTATTGAACATGTGATCTCTTTCCACCTTGACTATGACCCTGAGATCATCTGTCAGTTCTTTGCCTCAGTTCACTTTCACCCCGGGGATGAGCGGAGGATGACCTGGATGACCAATGGCCGTCAGTTGTCTGCTACCTGGAAGGAGTTCATGGATCTGCTCCACATTCCTGATGACGGGCTCCACACACCTGTTGGTGTTCGCCCCCATGCCAATTCTGAGTCTGCTAGCAAGAACAAGATTCATCTGTTCTATGTTGAGAAGGTGCTTCCCAGTGGCAAGTCGACTTGGGTGCTGAACTCTTTTCTGGATATCATGCATCGCATCTTTCGCAACACTCTGTTCCCTCGCATTGGCGACAAGGACAAGGTTCATTCCTATCTGGTGGACATGATGCTCCTGTGCGAGGAGGCTCGTACGTCTCAGACTCAGCCACTTGATGTCTCACACATCATGTGGTGTGAGCTTCGGTTTGCAGTGTACACCCACAAGGTACCTATCTATGGACCATATCTGTTTCTGTTGATCTCCATGACTTGGGAGAAGCTGTACCCTAGTGATGAGTTCCTTGCTCCAGACTGTATTCGGCATGAGTCCATCAGTCTCCGTGTCAAGCCCAACTGGGCCAACACTACTACTCGTGCTGAGGCGTCTACTGCAAGGAGGGGTGTTGATGAGGAGGAGGCTCGAGCAGAGGATGTTGCCGAGGACCGTGCTGCTAGGTCTTCCCAACCTTCCTCTGAGCCCTCGTGGGCCAAGAAGCTGAAGGACAAGATGAAGACTATTTTCTGCATGCAAGCAAAGGGGCAGTACATGACTCATGTGGCATCCAAGGAGAGTCACCGCCGCGACAAGAAGGTTATGAGGCTCTTTGGAGAGGACGTCTCTGGCGGTTTTGAGGATGCCATCATGCCAGAGTCTGAATGGATGGCGAAGCAAGGCTTCAAGTGGACTATTTCTGAGGAGGAAATTGAGGAGACCGTCCCCGCCGCCGAGTCTGACGCGGAGCACGAGGAGCGTTGGGATGATTTCTCTGCCTGAGCCACCCCTTGTGTGTAGGTGTCCTCTCTGTCTTTTTGGCGTCTCGATGCCAAAGGGGGAGAGAGTGTAGGGATTTGCGTGCTTGCGAGTCGTGTCGTGTTTGGTGTTTGCTTTGTCGTTTGGACCTCGTTTGCTTTGGTTTGGTTTGCGCCTTTGAGACTTATCCTTTATATGGTGTAAGACATATGCCCTCTATTCTATCTTAGTGAGCTTATGATTGTGCTACTTATGTTATGCTCGTATTTGCTATCTTGTCTAGTGTTAGCCTTACTTTTGCAAGATATGCCTTGTCTCTATAATATAGGGGGAGCTTTGATCTTAGTATGTGTGCCGTGCAGTCCAAAGCACCCATCTAGTTGGCACACATCTAGGGGGAGCCCGTCTATATTCTAGAGAGGAGGGGTTTGTGTTTGCTTAATATTATTTCCTTTGTGCAAATCCCATATTGTCATCAATCCACCAAAAAGGGGTAGATTGTAAGGGCATATTTATCCCTAAGGTGTTTTGGTGATTGATGACAATGCTTTTGCGGACTAATCATGTGCCTTGAGTTTCCCAGACATTTCATCGCTAGGCACAAGACGGTTTGGTGCTCCTCGAAGACTGTTGAAGACGGTGTTTTTTCTACATTTCTTTTTGGTGGATTTGAGTCGTAGGAAAGCCGTACTATTAAGAGGGGGTCCGCGTCGGAAAGGTTTGGGTGGAATCATCATGTACACGTTTTCTTCCTTGTCCCCTCCTTTCCCCTGCACTTTGGAGCATCCTTCGTTTATCATCTTTACCTTGTCCTGGCCGCTGTTAATGGGCTTGCGGTAGTACTGCTCCTTGTTGAGCGGTAGTACCACAGGCACCCGTGGTAGTATCATACTTCGGCGCGGTAGTACCGCAGGTGCCCATGGTAGTACCGCTCCTCTGGAGCCGTAGTACCATGGCCCCCAGGCCAAGTACCGCTCCTTCGCGGTAGTAGGGGCGGATGTAATTTTTTACATCCGCACCACCGCGGTAGTACCGTGCGCGGCCTGGCTCAGCTGGCAGGCGGTAGTACCGCTCCTCTGCGGTAGTACCGCTCCTCTGTGGTAGTACTGTATCGGATTTTGCTTCGTCCATTTTCCAGCGGAAGTAGGCACGGATGTATTTTTATCCGTGCTCTTCCCAGGCTAGGGGTTTCCTGCCTTGCGGTAGTACCGCAAGGGGGAGCGGTAGTACCGCGCCTGCGACAGTACCGTACTCAGCCCTTGTGCTTTAGGTCTGCCCTAGCTACTGCTGCTGCTGCGGTAGTACCGCATGGCCTTGCGGTAGTACCGCTTGTCAGGAGCGGAAGTTCCGCATGGCCTTGCGGTAGTACCGCTGGTCTGGGGAGGTAGTACCGCTGGTCGCGGGCTGGTAGGTGGATAACGGTTGGATTTTTGTCCTAAGCTATAAAAGGGGTGTCTTCTTCCTCTAGTTGACTACCTCTTCCAACCCTAAGCTCCATTGTTTCTCCAAGCTCCATTTTCGCCTGATCTCACTCCCTAGCCAATCAAACTTGTTGATTTTCTCGGGAGTGGTTGAGAAGGCCCAGATCTACACTTCCACCAAGAGAAATTTGATTTCCCCCACTAATCCCTTGCGGATCTTGTTACTCTTCGGTGTTTGAGCACCCTAGACGGTTGAGGTCACCGCGGAGCCATAGTCCATTATGGTGAAGCTTTGTGGTGTCGTTGGGAGCCTCCAATTGAGTTGTGGAGATTGCCCCAACCTTGTTTGTAAAGGTTCGGTCGCCACCTCCAAGGGCACCAATAGTGGAATCACGGCATCTCGCATTGTATGAGGGCGTGAGGAGAATATGGTGGCCCTAGTGGCTTCTTGGGGAGCATTGTGCCTCCACACCGCTCCAACGGAGACGTACTTCCCCTCAAAGGGAAGGAACTTCGGTAACACATCCTCGTCTCCACCGGCTCCACTCTTGGTTATCTCGTTCCTTTACTTGTGCAATCTTATTTGTGATATATCTCTTGCTTGCTTGTGTTCCTATCTTTGTTGCATCATATAGGTTGCTCACCTAGTTGCATATCTAGACAACCTACTTTGATGCAAAGTTTAAATTGTTAAAGAAAAGCTAAAAATTGTTACTTGCCTATTCACCCCCCTCCTAGTCAACCATATCGATCCTTTCACCTAGTTTCCGAAAACACTTGTTCCTGCCCAAACCACTTTGCTCCTCTTATGATTTTGCCCTTTGACCGTTTGACCATCACTTTGAAAACTTCATAAAAAATTCATACTAACTCAGAAAAATTCAAATAAGATATCAAAATGTTTAGAAAAGCATCACCTATATGTGCATGTCATTTGCATTCATGAAAAAAGTGTTGGCTAGTTCCCATCTCAGTTTTAGCTCATATGATCTTAGCATGAACATTAAAATCTAAACAAATTCTAAAAATTCTAAAAAAAATTGGTGGCAAACTTTGAGCAATGTTTTGAGTGTTTGCCAAGTTTCATAAGGGAGTGACATTCGTGGAAGTCGTGGCAACAAAACAAAAATCAATGCTCCAAAATTTCATTTTTTTACCATGACTTCCACGAATGTCATTTCCCTTATGAAACTTGGCAAGCACCCAAAACATTGGTCAAAGTTTGCCACCAATTTTTTTAGAATTTTTAGATTTTTTTAGATTTTACAGTTCATGCTAAGATCATATGAGCTAAAACTGAGATGGGAACTGGCCAACACTTTTTTCATGAATGCAAATGACATGCACATATAGGTGATGCTTTTCTGAACATTTTGATATCTTATTTGAATTTTTCTGATTCAGTATGAGTATTTTATGAAGTTTTCAATGTGATGGTCAAACGGTCAAAGGCAAAAAGCATAAGAGGAGCAAAGTGGTTTGGGCAGGAACAAGTGTTTTCGGAAACTAGGGGTAAACCTGCCGAGTGGGACACAACTAAGGGCACCAAATTAATTATCCCAACATTAGTTGCATCAAATAAATTCTCAAACATGTCATTCTCATCAAACATAGCATCCCCAAGCTTGGGCCTTTTCATATCATAAGCATAATTAATCTCATCATTAATAGTATGGATAGCACCAATAGTACATCAATTATCATCATCACAATGAGTAATAGGAGCAGCATCATTTGGGAGGGATACCTTTTTACCTTTGCTTCTACGTCTTTTCTTTTGCTTCTTCGCATCATGTGTGGGTTTAACCCTCTTTTTGGAGCTCCTTATTAGTGAGATTGGTTGGATAGAAAGCTCTTCCTTGTTACCTGGTTCATCATAAGGAATAATAGGAGGATATTAGGAAGTCTCTTCCCTTTCATTAGTATTCTCTTCATCTTCTATTTGTTTTCTTGTCTTTATGTAATTCACAATATAAGGATTTTCAATGCAATTCACCGCACAATACATATAAATTTCCTCTAGATCAAAACCAAGAATTTTACCAAGGGAAAATTCTGGAATATCCTTAGTTATACATTTCATTTCTTCATAACCCAGAAGCAAACTAAATTCATTATGATGCGCAAGGGAAATCAAGTCATCACAATTTTTGGACACGATTTTATCATGAAACAATTTGCATTGGATATTTAAATGACCACGTTCATTGCAAACTTCACAAGGATGGCTAAGAAAATTTAAATTTTTAGCAGAAACAGCTAGCCTTTCTTGCAACCATTTAGTTTCTAAATACTTATGCCTCTTGCAAAATCTATTTTCCCTATTTGGTGTGTACTTGCAAACTCTATGCACTCCACAAAAATTGACATGCTTACAAGAGACATTTTCATCATGACTAGTGCAATCATCATTAGTACAATGGATATTCAAGGAATTCATACTAACAACATTGCAATCATGCTCATCATTCAAATATTTAGTGCCAAACATTAAAATGCATTATTCTTCCAACACTTTGGCACAATTATCGGAATCCTTATTTTCATGAAAGACATTAAAAAGATGAAGCATATGAGGTACCCTCAATTCCATTTTTTTTGTAATTTTTCTTTTATAGACTAAACTAGTGATAAAACAAGAAACAAAAACATTCGATTGCAAGATCTAAAGATATACCTTCAAGCGCTAACCTCCCCGACAACGGCGCCAGAAAAGAGCTTGATGTCTACTACACAACCTTCTTCTTGTAGACGTTGTTGGGCCTCCAAGTGCAGAGGTTTGTAGGACAGTATTAAATTTCCCTCAAGTGGATGACCTAAGGTTTATCAATCCGTGGGAGGTGTAGGATGAAGATGGTCTTTCTCAAACAACCCTACAACCAAATAACAAAGAGTCTCTTGTGTCCCGAACACACCCAATACAATGGTAAATTGTATAGGTGCACTAGTTCGGCGAAGAGATGGTGATACAAGTGCAATATGGATGGTAGATATAGTTTTTTGTAATATGAAAATATAAAAACAACAAGGTAACTAATGATAAAAGTGAGCAAAAACGGTATTGCAATGCTAGGAAACAAGGCCTAGGATTCATACTTTCACTAGTGCAAGTTCTCTCAACAATAATAACATAATTGGATCATATAACTATCCCTCAACATGCAACAAAGAGTCACTCCAAAGTCACTAATAGTGGAGAACAAACGAAGAGATTATGGTAGGGTACGAAACCACCTCAAAGTTATTCTTTCTGATCGATCTATACAAGAGTCCGTGGTAAAATAACACGAAGCTATTCTTTCTGTTTGATCTATCCTAGAGTTCGTACTAGAATAACACCTTAACACACAAATCAACCAAAACCCTAATGTCACCTAGATACTCCAATGTCACCTCAAGTATCCGTGGGTATGATTATACGATATGCATCGCACAATCTCAGATTCATCTATTCAACAAACACAAAGAACTTCAAAGAGTTCCCCATAGTTTCTACCGGAGAGTCAAGACGAAAACGTGTGCCATTGTCACCACAAATAAGCACATGCAAGACATACATCAAGTGTTCTCAAATCCTTAAAGATTCAATCTGATAAGCTAACTTCAAAGGGAAAACTCAATCCAATACAAGAGAGTAGAGGGAGAGAAACATCATAAGATCCAACTATAATAGCATAGCTCACGATACATCAAGATCGTTTTGAATCAAGACCATGAGAGAGGGAGAGGGAGATCAAACACATAGCTACTTGTACATATCCTCAGCACTGAGGGTGAACTACTACCTCCTCATCATGGAGAGCGCCGGGATGATGAAGATGGCCACCGGAGAGGGATTCTCCCCTCCGGCAGGGTGCCAGAATGGGTCTAGATTGGTTTTCGGTGGCTACGGAGGCTTCTGGCGGCGGAACTCCCGATCTAGGTTATGTTCTGGAAGTTTCAGTATATATAAGAGGTTTTGGCGTCGATAACAAGTCAGGGGGGTCTCCGGCTGTCCACAAGGTACGGAGGTGCACCTAGGGGGGTGGGCGCGCCCCCACCCTCGTGGGCATCCCGGGACTATTCTGGCCCAACTCTTTTACTCCATGGCCTTCTTCTGGCCCAAAAATAAGTTCCGTGAAGTTTCAGGTCAATTGGACTCCTTTTGATTTTCCTTTTTTGTAGAACTCAAAAACAAGGAAAAAACAGAAACTGGCTCTTGGCTCTAGGTTAATAGGTTAGTCCAAAAAATAATATAAAATAGCATATAAATGCATATAAAACATGCAAGGTTGATAATATAATAGCATGGAACAATAAAAAATTATAGATACGTTGGAGACGTATCAGTGATAAGCTCTACGTTCACATACAATGGGTGCAAGCTGATGACCCACAAGTATAGGGGATCTATCGTAGTCCTTTCGATAAGTAAGAGTGTTGAACCCAACGAGGAGCAGAAGGAAATGATAAGCGGTTTCCAGCAAGGTATTCTCTGCAAGTACTGAAATAAGTGGTAACAGATAGTTTTTGTGATAGGATAGTTTGTAACGAGCAACAAGTAACTAAAGTAAATAAAGTGCAGCAAGATGGCCCAATCCTTTTTGTAGCAAAGGACAAACCTGGACAAACTCTTATATAGAGAAAAGCGCTCCCGAGGACACATGGGAATATCGTCAAGCTAGTTTTCATCACGCTAATATGATTCACGTTCGGTACTTTGACAATTTGGTATGTGGGTGGACCGGTGCTTGGGTACTGCCCTTACTTGGACAAGCATCCCACTTATGATTAACCTCTATTGCAAGCATCCGCAACTACAAGAAAAGTATTAAGGTAAACCTAACCGTAGCATGAAACATATGGATCCAAATCAGCCCCTTACGAAGCAACACATAAACTAGGGTTTAAGCTTCTGTCACTCTAGCAACCCATCATCTACTTATTACTTCCCAATGCCTTCCTCTAGGCCCAAATAATGGTGAAATGTCATGTAGTCGACGTTCACATAACACCACTAGAGGAGAGACAACATACATCTCATCAAAATATCGAACGAATACCAAATTCACATGACTACTAATAGCAAGACTTCTCCCATGTCCTCAGGAACAAACGTAACTACTCACAAAGCATAAACATGTTCATAATCAGAGGGGTATTAATATGCATATAGGATCTGAACATATGATCTTCCACCAATTAAACCAACTAGCATCAACTACAAGGAGTAATTAACACTACTAGCAACCTACTAGCACCAATCCCGGACTTGGAGACAAGAATTGGATACAAGAGATGAACTAGGGTTTTGAGAGGAGATGGTGCTGCTGAAGATGTTGATGGAGATTGCCCTCTCACGATGAGAGGAGCGTTGGTGATAACGATGGCGATGATTTCCCCCTCCAGGAGGGAAATTTCCCCGGCAGACAAGCTCCACGAGAGCCCTAGATTGGTTCCGCCAAGGTTCCACCTCGTGGCGGCGGAGTTTCGTACGAGAAGATTGCTTGTTATTTTTTCCCATCGAAAGACTTCATATAGCAGAAGATGGCCACCGAAGGGCCACCAGGGGGCCACGAGGTAGGGGGCGCGCCCAGGGGGTAGGGCGCGCCCCCACCCTCGTGGGCAGGGTGTGGCCCCCCTGGTGAATTTCTTGCTCTCAGTATTTTTTATATATTTGGAAAACATCTTCCGTGAAGTTTCAGGACTTTTGGAGCTGTGCAAAATAGGTCTGTAATATTTGCTCCTTTTCTAGCCCAGAATCCCAGCTGCCGGCATTCTCCCTCTTTATAGAAACCTTGTAAAATAAGAGAGAATAGGCATAAGTATTGTGACATAATGTGTAATAACAGCCCATAATGCAATAAATATCAATATAAAAGCATGATGCAAAATGGACGTATCAACTCCCCCAAGCTTAGACCTCGCTTGTCCTCAAGCGAAAAGCCGAAATCGAAAAATATGTCCACATGTTTAGAGATAGAGGTGTCGATAAAAATAAAATACGGACATGAGGGCATCATGATCATTCTTAGAACAACAACTTATATAATTCTTGTCATATGATTTCTTATGCTAGAGTAATAATTCAATCACAATTTCAAGTATGAATAGTAAACTTCATTGAAAACTAACAAACTATAATCTCAGTCATTGGAGCAATTGCAATTTATCATAACATAGGAAAGAGTCAATGTATAAGAGCTTTTCAGCAAGTCCACATACTCAACTATCATATAGTCTTTCACAATTGCTGACACTCACGCAATACTTATGGGTATGGAGTTTTAATCGGACACAGAGAAAGATAGGGGCTTATAGTTTTTGCCTCCCAACGTTTTACCTCAAGGGTAATGTCAACGGTAATAGTTCATGAAAACTCACATCCAATTAGCCATATATACCAGGATCTTTCCAACATACTGTGCTTGCCAAAGGATAAAATGTAAAAAGGAAGGGTGAAGATCACCATGACTCTTATACAATGTAGTAGATAAAAGTAAAAGATAAGCCCTTCGCAGAGGGAAGCAGAGGTTGTCATGCGCTTTTATGGTTGGATGCACAAAATCTTAATGCGAAAGAACGTCACTTTATATTGCCACTTGTGATATGGACCTTTATTATGCAGTTTGTCACTGTTATTTCTTCCATATCACATGATCGTATAAAGTTTATTTTCTCCCACACTAATAAGTCATACATATTTAGGGAACAATTTTTATTGCTTGCACCGATGCCAACTTACTTAGAGGATCTTACTCAATCCATAGGTAGGTATGGTGGACTCTCATGGCAAAACTGGTTTAAGGGTATTTGGAAGCACAAGTAGTATCTCTACTTGGTCCGATTAACTTGGCTAACACGAGGGGGAAAGGCAAGCTCAACCATGTTGGATGATCCATGACAATATAATTTATCTCAGATGTAAGAAAACATAACCCATTACATTGTCTTCCTTGTCCAACGTCGAGTCTTTTAGCATGTCATATTTTAATGAGTGCTCCCAATCATAAAAGATGTCCAAGATAGTATATCTATATGTGAAGACCTCTCTTTCTTTATTACTTCCTATTAATTGCAACAATGACCAAAACTATGTTTGTCAACCCTCAACAACTTTTATTCATCATACTTTTTCTATGTGAGCTCATTACTCTCCATAAGACTCACATGATCTCTTTGTTTCTTTTTATTTCTTTCTCTTTTCTTTTATTCCCTTTGGATCATGGAAAAATAATCAAGCCCTTGACTCAACACTAATCTTTATTATATAGCTCACGGACTCGATTACATAGAAGGATTATAAAGAAAAACTCACAACTAGATCATAGTAAGAACTTTTATTCTACTAGATCAAGATATTACCAAAAGGATCAAACTAAGAAAAACGGTAAAGATAAAAGTGATGGTGATACGATACCGGGGCACTCCCCCAAGCTTGGCAGTTGCCAATGGGAGTGCCCATACCCATGTGATTATGTCTCTCTTGTTGGTGAAGAAGGTGGAGTTGTTGATGATGGATAGTCACACATCGAGCGTAGGAGGTCTTCTAACTTGCGGATAATGCCCTTGAATGCGATGATATGCTCCTTCAACAAAATATTTTCACGTGTGAGATATTTATTTTGTAGACGAGCTAACTCAATCATCTTGAAAGCTTCAATCTCTGTTGGGGTAAGAAGATTGTGATCAAGTTGAAGGGTGTCCTCTGTTGCCGGCACTTGGTTCCCCATGGCTTTCTTGATCCCTTCATCCTTGTTGATCTCCATGGGTTCTTCTCTCTTCAGCTCTATCTTCATTAGCCAAGAATCGTTGCCCTCATGATTGGAGGAGGAGGGAGACGACATAGTGCCTGACCTAGACAACCCTGACAGAAAACAGCTCAAAACAAAGACAGGAGATTTTTGCATGATACGGGAGTCAAAACCTTTGGGAGATTATATAATGAATTTTTACCGACCAAAATACGTGTCGTGTACGAAAATGGAGTCCGGAGAGCACATGAGGTGCCCACGAGGTAGGGGGCACGCCCTCCACCCTCGTGGAGCCCTCGTGTCCTTCCCGGACTGCTACTTATTTTTCTAAATATTCCAAAACGGAGAAATATTGCCTTAAAAACTGTTTTGGAGTCGGTTTACTTACCGTACCACATACCTATTCCTTTTCGGAGTCTGAAACGTTTCGGAAAGTGTCCCTTATGTATTCCTCCGGGGTTACGGTTTCAATAACATTGGTTTCAACATTTATGGGATTACCTGAGATATAATGTTTGATTCTTTGACCGTTCACCACCTTCGGATTTGTGCCTTCGGAGTAGTTGATTTTTATGGCACCGGAACGGTAGACCTCTTTGATAACGTAAGGACCTTCCCATTTTGAGAGAAGTTTTCCTGCAAAAAATCTTAAACGGGAGTTGTATAGCAATACATAATCACCTACATTAAACTCACGCTTTTGTATCCTTTTGTCATGCCATCTTTTAACTTTTTCTTTAAACAACTTGGCATTTTCATAGGCTTGGGTTCTCCATTCATCAAGTGAGCTAATATCAAATAGCCTCTTTTCACCGGCAAGTTTAAAATCATAATTGAGTTCTTTAATGGCCCAATATGCCTTGTGTTCTAGTTTGAGAGGTAAGCGACATGCTTTTCCATAAACCATTTTATACGGAGACATACCCATAGGATTTTTATATGCAGTTCTATAGGCCCATAATGCATCATCAAGTTTCTTGGACCAATTCTTTCTAGATCTATTAACAGTCTTTTGCAAAATTAGTTTGAGTTCTATATTACTCAATTCTACTTGACCACTAGACCGAGGATGATAAGGAGATGCTATTATATGATTAACATCATATTTAGCAAGCATTTTACGAAAAGTACCATGAATAAAATGTGAACCACCATCAGTCATTAAATATCTAGGGACTCCAGATCTTGGAAAAATAACTTCTTTAAGCATTTTAATAGAAGTGTTATGATCAGCACTACTAGTTGGAATAGCTTCTACCCACTTAGTAACGTAATCAACAACAACTAGAATATGTGTATATCCATTAGAGGAAGGAAAAGGTCCCATATAGTCAAAGCCCCAAACATCAAATGGTTCAATGACAAGTGAATAATTCATAGGTATTTCTTGATGTCTACTAATAGTACCAATTCTTTGACATTCATCACAAGATAAGACAAACTTACGGGCATCCTTGAAGAGAGTAGGCCAATAAAAACCAGATTGCAATACCTTATGTGCAGTTCTATCTCCAGCATGGTGTCCTCCATAAGCTTCAGAGTGACACTTGCGTAGGATATGTTCTTGTTCATGCTCAGGTACACAACGTCTAATAATACCATCTACTCCTTCTTTAGAAAGATGTGGGTCATCCCAAAAGTAATGCCTCAAATCATAGAAGAACTTTTTCTTTTCCTGGTATGTGAAACTAGGTGGTATAAAGTTAGCAACAATGTAATTAGCATAATCAGCATACCATGGAGCAGTATGAGAAGCATTTATGACATTTAATTGCTCATCAGGAAAGCTATCATCAATAGGAAGTGGGTCATCAAGCACATTTTCTAACCTAGACAAGTTGTCTGCAACGGGGTTCTCAGCTCCCTTTTATCAACAATATGCAAATCAAATTCTTGTAGCAAGAGAACCCATCTAATAAGTCTAGGTTTAGCATCTTTATTTTCCATAAGATATTTAATAGCAGCATGATCAGTGTGAATAGTTACTTTAGAATCAACAATATAAGGTATGAACTTATCACAAGCAAATACAACCGCTAAGAATTCTTTTTCAGTGGTAGCATAATTTCTTTGAGCATTGTCTAGGGTTTTACTAGCATATTGAATAGCATTTAATTTCTTATCAACTCTTTGTCCTAGAACAACACCTACAGCATAATAACTAGCATCACACATAATTTCAAAGGGTAAATTCCAATCAGGTGGTTGAACAATAGGTGCAGAGATCAATGCTTTCTTAAGTATTTCAAATGCTTCTACACAATCATCATAAAAAAACAAATGGTATATCTTTTTGTAATAAATTAGTCAGAGGCCGAGAAATATTTGAGAAGTCCTTAATGAACCTCCTATAAAATCCGGCATGACCAAGGAAACTTCTTATACCTTTGATGTCCTTGGGACATGGCATCTTCTCAATAGCATCAACTTTGGCTTTTTCAACTTCAATACCTCTCTTAGAAACTTTATGCCCCAAGACAATAACTTCATTAACCATAAAGTGGAACTTTTCCCAATTCAAGACAAGATTAGTTTCTTCACATCTCTGCAAAACTCGATAAAGGTTGCTCAAGCAATCATCAAAAGAAGATCCATAGATGGAAAAATCGTCCATGAAAACCTCACAAATCTTTTCACAAAAGTTAGAGAATATAGCCATCATGCATCTTTGAAAGGTAGCAAGTGCATTACATAGACCAAAAGGCATACTCTATAAGCAAAAGTACCAAAAGGGCAAGTAAAAGTAGTCTTTGATTGATCTTTGGCTGACACAGGTATTTGAGAGAAACCACAATAACCATCTAGAAAGCAAAAATGTGTATGTTTGGATAATCTTTCTAGCATTTGATCGATAAAAGGTAAGGGATAATGATCCTTTTTAGTTGCCTTATTTAATTTGCGGAAATCAATTACCATCCTATAACCTGTAATAATTCTTTAAGGAATCAATTCATCTTTATCATTAGGAACGACAGTAATACCTCCCTTCTTAGGGACACAATGGACAGGGCTTACCCACTGACTATCGGCAACGGGATAAATTATACCTGCCTCAAGGAGCTTTAGTATTTCCTTTCTTACCACTTCTTTCATTTTAGGATTCAGCCGTCGTTGATGATCACGAACTGGTTTAGCATCTTCTTCCAAATTAATTTTATGTTGACATAGAGTGGGACTGATGCCCTTAAGATCATCAAGAGTATACCCAATAGCAGCACGGTGCTTCTTCAGAGTTTTCAATAATCTCCCCTCCTCATGCTCTGAAAGGTTAGCACTAATAATAACAGGATATATCTTTTTCTCATCAAGATACGCATATTTAAGAGTATCAGGTAATGGTTTAAGCTCAAACACGGGATCACCCTTGGGTGGAGGATGATCCCGTAGGATTTCAACAGGCAAATTGTTTTTCACAATAGGTTCCTGTTTAAAGAATACTTCATCTATTTCCCTCTTTCATTCATAAACATATCATTTTCATGGTCTAGCAAATATTGTTCTAAAGGATCACTAGGAGGTACGAAAATAGAGGCAAAACCAATAATTTCATCCTTACTAGGTAATTCTTCTTCACGGTGTTGTCTACTAAATTTAGAAAAATTAAATTCATGAGTCATATCATCTAAACCGATAGTAACAACATCCCTTTTGCAATCTATGGTAGCATTAACAGTGTTTAGGAAGGGTCTACCAAATATAATGGGACAAAAGCTATCTTGTGGGGAACCAAGAACAAGAAAATCAGCAGGATATTTAGTTTTCCCACACAAGACTTCAACATCTCTAACAATTCCCATTGGTGAAATAGTATCTCTATTGGCAAGTTTAATTGTGACATCAATATCTTCTAACTCAACAGGTGCAATATCATGCATAATTTCTCTATATAGGCTAATAGGTATTGCACTAGCACTGGCACCCATATCACATAAGCCATGATAACAATGATCTCCTATTTTAACAGAAATAACAGGCATGCCTACCACAGGTCTAGGTGTCTCTTTAGCACAAGGTTTAGCAATTCTAGTAGTTTCATCACAGAAATAAATAACACGCCCATCAATATTATCAGACAAGAGATCTTTAACAATAGTAATATCAGGTTCAACTTTAATTTGCTCATGAGGTGTGTAAGTTTTAATATTGCTTTTACGAACCACAGTTGAAGCTTTAGCATGATCCTTTATCTTAACAGGGAAGGGTGGTTTCTCAACATATGCAGTAGAAATAATAGGATCATTATAAGTGACAATCTTTTCTTCAACTTTAATAGGTACAACTACTTTTACTTCTATGGGAGGATGATATTTAAACCACTTCTCCTTGGGGAGATCAACATAAGTAGCAAAAGATTCACAGAAAGAAGCTACTATCTGAGAGTCAAGTCCATATTTATCGCTAAATTTACGGCAAACATCGGTATCCGTAAAATATTTAACATAATCAAAACTAGGTGTCATACCTGACTCCTTACCTTTGTCGAGGTCCCAATCTTCAGAGTTGCGTTTAATTCTTTCCAATAAATCCCATTTGAATTCAATAGTCTTCATCATAAAAGAGCCATCACAAGAAGTATCAAGCATGGTGCGATTGCTATCAGAAAGCCGAGCATAAAATTTTTGAATAATCATTTCTCTTGAGAGCTCATGGTTGGGGCATGAATATAACATTGATTTAAGCATCCCCCAAGCCTGAGCGATGCTTTCTCCTTCACGAGGCCAAAAATTATATATATAATTGCGATCACGATGAACAAGATGCATAGGATAAAACTTCTGATGAAATTCCAATTTCAATCGTTTGTAATTCCAAGACCCCATATCATCACATAACCTATAGCATGTCGATGTGTCTCCCTTCAAACATAAAGGGAAGACCTTCTTCTTAACAACATCTCCGGGTACACCTGCAAGCTTAAATAATCCACAAACTTTATCCACATATATTAGATGCTCATCAGGATGTTTTGTTCCATCTCCTAAAAAAGGATTAGCTAGCAGTTTCTCTATCATACTCGAAGGAATTTCAAAGCAGACATTTTCATTTTCAGTAGGTTCAGTAGGTTGAGGAGCAACTCTTTGCTCTACTGGTCGGGGTGAAGATACCCCAAACAAGCCCCTCAGAAGATTACTTTCCATAGTAACAAGTGACAGTAAATTTCAGCACACTATATAAATTTTTCCTTACCAAATTCCGCCTACCAAAGGTGCTTCACTCCCCGGGAACGGCGCCAGAAAAGAGTCTTGATGACCCACAAGTATAGGGGATCTATCGTAGTCCTTTCGATAAGTAAGAGTGTCGAACCCAAAGAGGAGCAGAAGGAAATGATAAGCGGTTTCCGGCAAGGCATTCTCTGCAAGTACTGAAATAAGTGGTAACAAATAGTTTTTGTGATAGGATAGTTTGTAACGAGCAACAAGTAACAAAAGTAAATAAAGTGCAGCAAGGTGGCCCAATCCTTTTTGTAGCAAAGGACAAACCTGGACAAACTCTTATATAGAGAAAAGCGCTCCCGGGGACACATGGGAATATCGTCAAGCTAGTTTTCATCACACTCATATGATTCGCGTTCGGTACTTTGATAATTTGGTATGTGGGTGGACCGGTGCTTGGGTACTGCCCTTACTTGGACATGCATCCCACTTATGATTAACCTCTATTGCAAGCATCCGCAACTACAACAAAAGTATTAAGGTAAACCTGACCATAGCATGAAACATATGGATCCAAATCAGCCCCTTACGAAGCAACACATAAACTAGGGTTTAAGCTTCTGTCACTCTAGCAACCCATCATCTACTTATTACTTCCCAGTGCCTTCCTCTAGGCCCAAATAATGGTGAAATTTCATGTAGTCGACGTTCACATAACACCACTAGAGGAGAGACAACATACATCTCATCAAAATATCGAACGAATACCAAATTCACATGACTACTAATAGCAAGACTTCTCCCATGTCCTCAGGAATAAACATAACTACTCACAAAGCATAAACATGTTCATAATCAGAGGGGTATTAATATGCATATAGGATCTGAACATATGATCTTCCACCAATTAAACCAACAAGCATCAACTACAACGAGTAATTAACACTACTAGCAACCTACTAGCACCAATCCCGGACTTGGAGACAAGAATTGGATACAAGAGATGAACTAGGGTTTTGAGAGGAGATGGTGCTGATGAAGGTGTTGATGGAGATTTCCCTCTCCCGATTAGAGGAGCGTTGGTGATGACGATGGCGATGATTTCCCCTCCGGGAGGGAAATTTCCCCGGCAGAACAGCTCCGCCAGAGCCCTAGATTGGTTCCGCCAAGGTTCTGCCTCGTGGCGGCGGAGTTTCATCCGAGAAGATTGCTTGTTATTTTTTTCCCATCGAAAGACTTCATATAGTAGAAGATGGCCACTGGAGGGCCACAGGGGGGCCCACGAGGTAGGGGGCGCGCCCAGGGAGGTAGGGCGCGCCCCCCACCCTCGTGGGCAGGGTGTGGCCCCCTGGTGAAGTTCTTGCTCTCAGTATTTTTTATATATTTGGAAAACGTCTTCCGTGAAGTTTCAGGACTTTTGGAGCTATGTAGAATAGGTCTCTAATATTTGCTCCTTTTCCAGCCCAGAATCCCAACTGCCGGCATTATCCCTCTTTATAGAAACCTTGTAAAATAAGAGAGAATAGGCATAAGTATTGTGACATAATGTGTAATAACAGCCCATAATGCAATAAATATCGATATAAAAGCATGATGCAAAATGGACGTATCACAAGCCAGTTTTGCACACGCAGAATGCTCGGGTTAAACTTGACGAGCCTAGCATATGCAGATATGGCCTCAAAACACTGAGACCGAAAGGTCGAGCGTGAATCATATAGTAGATATGATCAACATAGTGATGTTCACCATTGAAAACTACTGCATCTCTCGTGATGATCGGACATGGTTTAGTTGATATGGATCACGTGATCACTTAGATGATTAGAGGGATGTCTGTCTAAGTGGGAGTTCTTAAGTAATTTGGTTAATTGAACTTTAATTTATCATGAACTTACACTACAAAAAAATACACTTCCATGATGATACGTGTTTGTCACAGTAGGTCACGTTTTTTGTCATGCATGTACATCCATGAAGATTTTATGAGAGAATCAAGATAGTCATACCTATGCTGTCGTAGAAGTGTTCCATGACATTACCAAAATTATCATGACGGAAGTGTCCACTTCCATGACAATAAATCGTGCGTCACAGAAGTGCTTTCGTCAAGGGTGACCAACACGTGGCATCCACCGTAACAGAACATCGTTAAGCTATCAGGTCCAGTTTTGGATCCGATAACCCGTTAATAGCCAGGACCAATGGGAAATTTCCACGTGTAAAATTATGATTGGCCGAAGGGAACATCTGTCAGCTCGTCAGTGGGCCAGATGTCGCCCGTCCATTGGAGGAGACATGCCTATGATACGTCGACACGTGGCTGGGCCCAACAGAGGCCCATATAGGTTAAAAAGGCCGGCCCAGTCAAAGGCCCATAGTACTTACTCAGGTACTAGTGGGCTACCCAATAACGGCCTGCTTAATAAAGGCCCATTTACGGCCCGAAGCCAGATTTGGCCCGTTAATTGTTTGCCGAATATTTGGGCCTAATTACAGCCTAGTGACTTTCGCCTGTTAGAGGCCCGATGTAGACATGGGCCCATTTCAGCCCGGTGTGACTTTCGGCCTGGGAATGGCCCGTGCTGCCCATGGGCTATATATGGTCCGACGGGACATCGGGCCCACTAACGGCCCATGATAAAGGCGGCAACAGTTAAGCCCAACGTGACTTTGGGCCTGTTAAAGGCCTGTCACATAATTCGGCCCATTGATGTCTGTACTAAGCTTTTGGCCTCTTAAAGGCCCATGATATCAGTGGGCCAACTAAGGCCCGAGATATGTTTCGTCCTGGTAACTGCCCCTGATATAACTGGGCCCAAAAAGGCCTGGTCTACATTCAGCCTGCTGAAGGCCTATCGACGACTAGTGAAAATTGAGGCCCAACATGCATTTCGGCCTACTAAAGGCCCATGGTTTCATCTGGGCCGTAACAGGCTAGTACAATATTCAGCCTGTTGATGGCCCAACGCTACCTGAGCCAAACTAAGCGCTGGTTCAAAAGGTCCAACTAAAATATAGGCCGGTGTAAGTTGTGGGCCTCGCGAAAAGTGTGAAGGCCCCAATCATTCGGGCCCAAGAAAGATGCAGGCCGACCCAATTGTGGCCCGCTAAAAACCAGTCCCGTTAGAGGCAAATGTTTTGGCCCGGTCGACTACATATGATTTTTTTTAGATGGCGAATGATGGCAGTAACTAGTAGGAATTAAGAACAAACCTACTCTATACAATAAAGAAATTACATCATAGTAACTAAGAATAGACCTACACTATACAATAAAGTATTTATGCTATATTACATCCACTGGGCATCGAAGTTCGCCACCAGTGATCATAAAGCGCAACGAAGAAGCAGGTTACAAAAACTGGGCACCATTCCAGCGTAACAAAATAATACTAAACCGAGACCACTTCAAAGACAGTTCAAGAAAGGTTAGCCTTGCGCGGGAACTGCTGCACAAGCTGCTGAGCAAGGCTGTGAGACCGACCTAGCATGTCAGTCATAGCTTCCAGGTGTAGCTGTTTAGTGATGAGGTTCTCATTGGGTTTCTCCGCAATCTTTCTTAGAGATGGGACTTCAAGTCGAAGTTGAGTTGCAGGATGCCTTTCTGCTAGAACTTGGGACTGAAGAAGTCGAACTGATTCAGACAACAAATTCTGTGAGCTTGTCTGACTGCTATTCTCAAGTAACTTGAACACTGCATCACGACAAGACTTTGGGGTTGTCTCGCTATCTGCAAGACGTTTTGCCTTCTTTGCTGCAATATATGTTGGTTTTGTCTCACAGCCTTCAGCAGACTTGTGCATGCCATCAGGCATATCACCCTGAAACAAAGCAGAGAGATGATACGTTTTGCACGTGTATAAACAAAGATGATAAGTGTGCTGTCAATTCCATGAAATTTCAAATTAGAAAATAAAGAGTAAGTTCAAAAATATCAATAGCATAATTTGGCATTGTTTATAATGCGGGGAGCTTCACCACACTACTGGATTACCATGTCAACATAACAAGCATAGATGAAGGGCAAAGAAAATCATTGTATCTATTTTGGTTAATGTGCATGGCATGTTGTTCATATCATCAGCCACATCAGTAAGATAAAACAGGAGATGAGATGGTGCAAACGTGGGCTGCTTCACCACACACTGGATTATAGATCCACAAAAACAAGCATACATAGTATTGAGTAATGTGCATGGTATGAATAAGGAATTTGGTTTTACAAGTAAAACTTAGAACTTACGGTTCTTGCGAACATGCATTTTGGTAGAAACAGCAAACTAAACAGCAGTAAATGATAGAGAGTATGAGAAAATTAAACAACAGTTGAGGATAAAGGCTTTAGAAGGACTGACTTACATTAACAATTAACACCGGCTTTATAACACCCATCTCCATGTCAAGGGAAGGATAACTCAAGAATTTCAGCATAGAATCTTCTTCATAAGCATTGCCTATACTCTACATTTTGTAGAGAGTAATTATAGATATGATAATACTGGAAGTGATAGAGGATAATGAAGATAAGATGTAGATTGATGCTACATAATCAACTACCAATCCGTGGAAGTACAAGCGTTATAGGACAAAATGTACTGACAAGAGCAATGGGCTACACTTCTGCATTGGCATTGTCTGTGTATTCTACTTTTTGGTAAGAGTAAATATAGATCTGATCTTTTTTAGTAAATGGTGGGCGAGGGAGATAAGATGCAGAATGCTACACAATGAACCAATCCATCTTCCCATAATACAAGAGTGTTTTGAACACTGGTGTACTATACAAAATGTTCTTATATTATGGGACGGAGGGAGTAGTTGTTAATGTAAGTACAGTGATAGACGATGTTCAGTCCTTACAAGAGGACTGTAGAGCTATACCTCTTCAAAAGCATTGGGTTGATTCTAAATTTATGTAAGAGTCCATACAGATCTTATAATGTCCACCAAATGGATGATAACGAGGCTAACATGTGCGGTGATGCTACATAGTCAAACAACTATGAAAGTAAGTATGGTCATACAGGGCAAGAGGTACTCACAAGAGCAATGCAGTGTGCAGTATAGTTGCGAAAGTCTGTGGTCCCTTGAGAATGAATGTTCTTCTGCTAACAGTTTTCGTACAAGTGAGACGTTAAGGAAAATGCAGAAATGTAGTTCAAATTGTGATGTGATATCATAGATAGTACCTTACGCTGCAGCTGAGACCAATGTGTAACAAGATTATTACAGTCACCGTCGGATAAATGTAGCACCAGAGACTTTATAGAAATTTCATTTGGAGGCTTGCCATCGAAGTGTTCTTGCCTTAGGTAGGAACGATACTTCATCAACGAGTGCTTGAAAAGCACAACCAACCCTTGCTCGTCTTCACAATCCAGTTTGGTCCTCGCCTATTTAAAAGAATGAAATCTTGTGTCTTCTGTCAGTAGAAACATATGTAGTAATGACCATGAATAACATTAGTACATTACTTATGCGTAAGTTGCAGAGGAAGACTGGAAATTGTTCTGTGTCTGCGGTATAATCATTCCATGAAGGAAAGATGCACACAAAGTTCCTGACAACAATATAAGCTTCGTCTTCTAAACTGGGAAGAAATGGAATAGGGGTCCTATTTGCTGCAATTGGTACTCTCTCTGGTTCGAAAAGGGATTTGACAACTAGATTTGGTGTACTCTTTGCTGGAATGGGGGTTTTGCGTCGTAGAGCTAGTGCTATGTCAACTGGCATAATCATACTATTTGTTGTAGCTGGGGTCTGCTGAGTTGGGGCATCAGAAATGACCAGTGTAGTAGGGCTAGAGTCTGCTAGAGTTGGGGTGTTTTGTGGTTCAGGTGATATTGCAACTACACCTAATGGGCTATTTGATTTATTAGGTGCCACTACCTTTTCCAAATACTTTGCTTGTGCTCCTCCACGATCAGCAATCGCCCTCTTCCTTTTGAACGTCTGATACACAAGAACACCATTTGAATGGATAAATATGGTATGAGGACAGATGGAATATGTACTAAAAATGGATAGGCAGGGCGTATTCACATACACGATGTGTAAACTAAGCTAATAGCAGTTCAACAAAGTAGAAGCAATGCAAAGCATCAGTTGCAAGATATGTGCGACCAATATAACCTTGGAAAGTTAGAGTAAGCACCTTGATGGGTGAATAAGATAGGGCATCTTCCTCTGACTCCTCCACTAGGGAGCTACATTGACTTAGGTCTCCCTCTGCTACCTCTTTTAGCACTACGTTGGTTTTCCCCGCAGAGGAAGGGATGATGCAGCAAAGTAGCGTAAGTATTTCCCTCAGTTTTTTAGAACCAAGGTATCAATCTAGAAGGAGGCTACGCGCGAGTCCCTCGTACCTGCACAAAACAAATAAATCCTCGCAACCAACGCAAATAGGGGTTGTCAATCCCTATGAGGCCACTTAAAAGAGTGAGATCTGATAGATATGATAAAGATATTTTTTTTGTATTTTTATGATAAATATGCAAAGTAAAATAAAGGCAAAGTAAATAACAAAGTAGTAGGAGAACAATATGATGAAGATAGACCCGGGGGCCATAGGTTTCACTAGTGGCTTCTCTCGAGAGCATAAGTATTCTACGGTGGGTGAATAAATTACTGTTGAGCAATTAACATAATTGAGCATAGTTATGAGAATATCTAGGTATGATCATGTATATAGGCATCACGTCCGAGACAAGTAGACCGACTCCTGCCTGCATCTACTACTATTACTCCACTCATCGACCACTATACAGCATGCATCTAGAGTATTAAGTTAAAAACAGAGTAACGCCTTAAGCAAGATGACATGATGTAGAGGGATAAACTCATGCAATATGAAGAAAACCCCATCTTGTTATCCTCGATGGCAACAATACAATACGTGCCTTGCTGCCCTTACTGTCACCGAGAAAGGACACCGCAAGATTGAACCCAAAGCTAAGCACTTCTCCCATTGCAAGAAAGATCAATCTAGTAGGCCAAACCAAACTGATAATTGGAAGAGACTTGCAAAGATAACCAATCATACATAAAAGAATTCAGAGAAGATTCAAATATTATTCATAGGTAGACTTGATCATAAACCCACAATTCATCGGTCTCAACAAACACACCACAAAAAGAAGATTACATCGAATAGTTCTCCACAAGAGAGGGGGAGAACATTGTATTGAGATCCAAAAAGAGAGAAGAAGCCATCTAGCTACTAACTATGGACCCGTAGGTCTGAAGTAAACTACTCACACTTCATCGGAGGGGCTATGGTGTTGATGTAGAAGCCCTCCATGATCGATGCCCCCTCCGGCGGAGCTCCGGAACAGGCCCCAAGATGGGATCTCATGGATACAGAAAGTTGCGACGGTGGAATTAGGGTTTTGGCTTCGTATCTGATCGTTTGGGGGTATGTGGGTATATATAGGAGGAAGAAGTACGTCGGTGGAGCAATAGGGGGCCCACGAGGGTGGAGGGCGTGCCTGGGGGGGGGGGTAGGCGCGCCCCCCTACCTCGTGGCCTCCTGTTACATGTCTTGACGTAGGGTCCAAGTCTCCTGAGTTGTATTCGATGAGAAAATCACGTTCCCGAAGGTTTCATTCCGTTTGGACTTCGTTTGATATTCCTGTTCTTCAAAACCCTAAAACAGGCAAAAAACAGCAATTCTGGGCTGGGCCTCCGGTTAATAGGTTAGTCCCAAAAATAATATAAAAGTGGATAATAAAGCCCAATAATGTTCAAAACAGTAGATAATATAGCATGGAGCAATCAAAAATTATAGATACGTTGGAGACGTATCACCCTCTAGCTCAGAATCACTATTAGGATCATATTCTGAGCATGAATCTGTAGGTGGAGAGTGTTTGCATTGCATTCCATCCAGACTTGATTTCAGTCCCTTAATGCCAAGTTTGATAGCCATGGCATTGTTCTGCTTTATTCTTTTCATGCGCGCAAGCTCATAATCATTATGATGCTGTTCAGAATCTGAGATTCATGAAAACATAAGAAGTAGTCAGATTATCTATGGAATGCATTGCGGATTCAACTTGAAGAGTGTCTCCCTATAAACCCATGCATATGCAAAGTTCACCCCCAACCGTGCTGACCAGACAACACACAGAAATACAAACCACTTATGTCTCTATAACAGGCAGACACACATTTCAAAACTGAAGTAGGAACATTAGAATCATATGAAATTCGTATTTGAACAAATAAACTAAGGAATTATGAGTGGAATAATGTCTAGCTTCAAGGGTGGAGTGTTGGTAGTGCGACACAAAGCAAGTAGGTAGATTGTATTCCATGTAAAAGATCGAAGCCTATGTAAAAGCTGGAAATGACACTTTCTTTCTATACAATGCAGTGTTCGTTGCCCACACATGATGGAAGAGATCACATAGAGAAATACTATTCACTCATGTCTACGGTTTCAGTATTTAGAAACAGGGTGGTCCACCCTAAAAGAATATTGACAACAAATATGACAAGGCAAGCATAGATGTAGTGAATCAATCATTTACTTATGAGCTTACTAGGACAAGCATGCAGAATTGTAACTGCAGTAAGGGACCGTCCAAAATCCTCCTAGAGTCATGTCGTCCGGGGACGGCAAGTCGCCGGCGAGGCAGGCGGCTGGGGGCGGGTAGAGGTCGTAAGCGCGCAGTAGAATAGAGGGGAATCGGGGCCTGTGATGACCCAAAATCCTAGGGTGGGCCGGCCCACCGTGGGCACCCTGTAGAGATACACACCCGAGCGGCAAACATGCCTTTTCGAAACTAATTTAGGAACATTTAGCTGACCAATTAAACGACTCTATTTTAATAATATCAGATTCGTATTTGAACAACTAAGCTTGTTTAGCTTGATGGTTGGAGCAGTGCTATTATGACACGAAGCACGTATTCTGATCTTATGGTGATCATAAAAGGGGGAAACTCTAAGCATATTTTTTTAGCAAAAGAGAGTTTCCCCTCCGATTTCTATTAAAGAAACCACCACGGAACCAACAAGATCAATTAAACGATATTATGATATTTAGCAGCCATTGTTTGCTTCAAACTAAGAACTAAATTCTAAGAGCTGAAAAGAAAGTAGAGTAACCAAGTTAAGATCTATTTTCTGGTTGATATCAAAAGGTTGAGGAGATATGAAGTACCGCCTCTCTTGCGGCGCCGTGTAGGCATTGGGGGTGCGATGGCTGTCGGTGGCGTTGAAGCAGATCTGCGATGGTAGATGGTTGCATCGGGGGATAAGTCCCGTTGCGGTGGAAGAGAAGGTCGTGTGAGTGGCCCTGGCAAAGAGGAGGACAGCGCCAATGAAGCGAGAGGACGTGATGCAAGGCTCTTGGTCCGTCGCCGTGGATGAGAAACGTCCATCTCTAGCAGTGGACGATGCGGTCTTGGTAGGCGCTCCGGCATGGTGGAGGACGGTGGCGATGGATGTGGTGGAGGACAGCGGCGATGGATGGGGTGGAGGATGACGATGATGGATGGGGTGGCGGACGGAGGCTGGTGTGGGGATGGTGTTCTAGCGCGGACGGTGTATGAATGGGAAAATGGAGGGGGAGGTACGGGGAACCATGTTTTTGAGGCGCGCCTGTCTGAAATATGGGAAAGTTACGAACTTAGCCCCCATTTAAAATTTGGACATCTCGTCGGTTGGGGATACGACGGTAATCTTGCATCTCACTAATGTTTGCCCAGAGCAATTTCGGGCGAGGAGAGGGTGGTTGGCGCCCACGGTGTATGAACGGGGCTGACAGGTAGGGCAGTTGTGTCAC
The DNA here is from genome assembly GCF_003073215.2 of Triticum urartu. NCBI lineage: Eukaryota > Viridiplantae > Streptophyta > Magnoliopsida > Poales > Poaceae > Triticum > Triticum urartu. Next base: position 499,132,067 of record NC_053026.1, on the reverse strand, counting down.
ATCTGAGTGAAGTTACAAGCCTGCCCCTATTGAAAATATTTGCCTACATCGATTTCGGTCGAGTCGAGTTTGTTTTACCGCCCATCGTGTATGAATGGGGAAATGGAGGGAAAAATAGAGGTCTTTTGGACGAGCTTGAATCAAATGTGTTTTGCCACCCATGTTTGGCACCCACCGTGTCAGAATGGGCTCAAAGGCGGTCGTGTCACGTCTAATTGAAGTTACTAACCTACCCCTATTTAGAGCAGTGGAAATCAGGCCGATGGATTGTCCGTGTAATGGGTAGACAATAATTTCCATCTCCCAAACACTTGGCTTCGGGAAGCCGACGTGGGATTGGACATTTTGCCGCTTCTTTCGAATTTTGGGACAATAAGCATCCACGTTTACCCTAGCAACTAAATTCGAATCCATTTTGTATTCCTATACGAATCTTTATAAACCATTCTATGTGTTTTTATATATCTTCAAAAGGACGACAAAGATGTATTCCACTGTCATATATGAATATGGTTTACAAATGCCGATACTCAAATTCAGAAGCTAGAATCCAGTTTAATGTGAATTCAAATATTTGGAACACTTCATGTCCAACTCAAATGTCACACGCATCATAATGTGTACTCCCATTTAGATATGTACACAAGCAATGTATCAAGATTCGAATACCGAGTCAATCAACCAAGAATGTACAGAACTAACAGACATATAAACACGTATAGTGTATATGGATCAATAATATCAACTAACATACATAAGCCAGGCCGCTGTACTTTTTTTTGCTACAACAACATCCTTTTTTAGCCAAGCTACTACATCATCTTGGCCCTTTCCGATGTGTGCCACTTATGGTCCATCTATACTACTATTATTGTTGAATGCACATTCAGCCCGATTGGCATATTTGTAGGTCTGGCACAGCAATCAAAATGAAATGTCTCCGAGTCTTATCAATTAATACAGACTTGTGCTCAAATAAAATTACAAACCAAAAAAACAAAAAACAATTATTACATGATCTGTAAAACAAATGTTTTGATTGATTACATGAACAAACAACACAAAGGTTATTCAACGATGGAAAGAACATTTCACCTATGATTTACCAAGTGGGAATTTAATTTCCTTTTTCCTTCAGGGCCTTAACAATGTGGTCAGTCTCAGCTTGCTTCGTTTTGAAATCCACCAAATATTTAATGGTTGTCTTGAGTACTGCTTGTGGTTGTGATGTTTGCCTCCTCAACATGTCAACTTCATCTCTAAGTGCAGAAGCAAAATCTCTTTCTACCACTAGTTTAGCCTCTAGAGCATCAGCAGTTGGCAATTCATAATGCACGATTGGGTCGGTGCCACTGCTGTGGGATGATACAACGTCCATGGGGACCTCACTCTTTGATCTTGGGCTAACCTGTTTGGCCATTAAAGTTCCGATTAGATTCAGAAAAGTTGAAGTTAGCAAAACATCTCAACTGGGAGTTATAACAGCAAACTAGTTAAACAAACAAGGAATTAAAGAGTTTCAATTGGATGCTGAAAAGTTGTTATTAACATCATTGTAACCCGTTGTTGCAGCAACAAAGCAGCTAAACAAACAAGTAGCTATTTAAGTTCAGGCAACCACGTAATTCTTAATAGTAAGTATCAAACACATAGATAGGCACAGTCTATAGTATGATTAACAGGCTGTGGCATTATGTAATCAGTAGCAAACTAAATTAAGCCAAGCAATGTAATTGAACAATTTTGCAATAAGTGGCTAACTAAAATTCCGAGAAGCAGGTAACTGAACTTACGCTAGTTCTTTGTACAGGCACACTGCAACTTCTTTTTCGCTTACAAGGTTGTACGAAGGAGTCCATGGTATCAATTGCTTGGATACGCAGTCCCAATACTTCTTTCTTCCCACACTGCATTGGTAAGTCGAATGGTTAATCTGGTAAGATGGTGCATCCTTGATATGTTATATGAGGACGTGTAGTCAGACTAGTTGTAGCCACACACATCAGACTGGCTTTTACTGTATATTTCATGTGATTACTTTTCGCATATCGAGTCTAAGCAATCTACAATAGGATGAAAAGACTGGCATCCTTCACATTATTGGCAAACTCAGTTCATAGAAACAAGCAATTCAACCATTCTATGGGTAAATCAAAAGCGCCACCGGAATATTTTTCACTATTCTAATCATACACGCAAAAAGGGGCGACGCCACCATAGGGGCTGGTATGGGCGGCCGCCTCGGGTGGCTGGAAAGTGTGCACCTAGTTTGAGTCGTCCAGGTTGGCCCAGGCTAGTTTTATTCGTCCCAACGCACAAGTAGACAATGTAAAAAATGAAGAAAAATGTTTCAATTTGGATGGGCCAATAACATAAGTGCAAGGGAGGCCCTATAGCAGGCTCGCGACCCAAACGAGCGCCTCCCATATCGATCGACAGCAAGAAAAATCCCAATTCATTCCCTTCAGCCTCTAGTCTGGTTCGCTCCTAACCTAGCCGCCGCTGGACAGACCGACGCAGCACTTCCTCGCACCCTCGTTGGAGGGCGGTCGCCGGGCTTCAAGCGAACGGAAGGACAAGAAGAAGAAGAAGATCAAACCCTGGGTGTAGCCTGCGTGGGAGGCAGCGGTGATACGTCTCCAATGTATCTATAATTTATGAAGTATTCATGCTGTTATATTATCCATCTAGGATGTTTTATATGCATTTATATGCTATTTTATATGATTTTTGGGATTAAACTATTAACCTAGAGCCCAGTGCCAGTTTATGTTTTTTTTTGTTTTTGGGTATCGCAGAAAAGGAAAACCAAGCAGAGTCCAATTGACCTGAAACTTGACGAAGCTTATTTTTGGACCAGAGGAAGGCCAGGAAGTAAAAGAACTGGGCTAGAAGAGTCTCGGGCTGCCCACGAGGGTGGGGGCGCGCCCACCCCCCTGGGCGTGCCCCTGCCTCGTGGACAGCCCGGAGAACCCCCTGCCTTGTTCCCGACTCCAACACCTCTTATATAACCCAAAACTTCCAGAAAGAAACCTAGATCAGGACTTCCGCCGCCAGAAGCCTCTGTAGCCACCGAAAACCAATCTAGGCCCTCTCTGGCACCCTACCGGAGGGGGCCATCATCACCGGAGGGCATGGAGGAGGATCCCGGAGGGGCCATTATCGTCATGAAGGCCAAGCACCAGAGGGGGAATGTAACGCCCCGAGACCGATGTGCCAGGTGTCGTCCAGTTTTTCGCTGTGTTGCGTTGTCATTGCTTGCGTGTCATGCATTGCATATCATGTCATCATGTGCATTTCATTTGCATACGTGTTCGTCTCATGCATCCGAGCATTTTCCTCATTGTCCATGTTGCATTCCGGCGTTCCATTCTCCGGTGTCCCTTTCTACCTTTTTCTCATGATGCCATATGTTCATGTTGTTTCCTTGTGATCCGTGCCTCTTTTGAGGATGATCAGTAAAGGAGTTTTGTTAATATTGTAGTGCTCTATAAATCCATGTCTTTGTTTGCAATTATGGAGCACCCTAGCTTGAGTCAATTGAGCTCTACTTTTGCTACTTTGTGAATCTGGGCAGATCGTCAACTTGTTTGCAATTTTGCCGGTGATGTTGTAGTTGATCCGTGCATGCTACGCCATTGTTCTTGACATGTCTAGCTTTCATTTTATGTGTTCTTGATAGATGTATACTTGTCTTGCCATGACTTGCTTCGTAGTGAGTGCATCGAGCTCATAAACATGCCTACTTGAGTTATGTTTCAGCATGTGCCAGTTTTCACTAAGTCTGAAAACTGATTGTGTTTTTGCTATGTTCGCGTGCTTGTTAGTATATTTTCTGACCCCTTTTGGCTCAAGGTCCCTAAGGGACTTTTGTTAAGATATTTGAGTAGCTCCATGCCATGTTTTACTTTGTCATGTTCAGGTCATGTAGCATGTAGTTTTGTTGCTCCGAAGAGGGCTATCTGATCTGAAATTTCAGACAAGTGATAATTTCACTAAGTCTGAGATCTGCTTACCATTTGCGTTTTTGCCATGCTTGTTTGAACCTGTTAATGGATGAATTGTCCGTAGCTCAGTGCTAGACTTTTGTTAAGCATCTTGAATGTATCCCTGCCATGTATTTTTTTTGTCATATTTGGGTGCTGTAGCATGTTCATCTCATTGCATTTAGATGGCTACTTGCTGTAAATCGCAGACCGGTGTCATTTTTGAATCGCTTGCCATTTCCAAACCGTAACTCCGATGCTGGTGTTCTTTATATTTTTTTCAAGCGATTTCATCTCATCTTTCCAGTGGCACACTTGGATTTCCAAGTTGAGGCCAGGTTCATGCATTCCTAGTCAATCATGCATATGCATCGCATACCGCATCTCGCATATCATACCATGTTCTTGTGTTGGTTGTTTACTATGTTGTGTGCTTCTTTTCCGGTGTTTGCTTCTTCGGGTTGGTTCCGATAACGTCGCGTTTGTGAGGACCCGTTCGTCTACCTTTCGTTTGTCTTCTTCATGGACTCGTTCTTCTTCCTTGCGGGATCTCAGGCAAGATGATCATACCCTCGAAATCACTTCTATCTTTGCTTGCTAGTTGCTCGCTCTTTTGCTATGCCTATGCTGCGATACCTTCCACTTGCTTATCATGCCTCCTATATTGTTGAACCAAGCCTCTAACCCACCTTGTCCTAGCAAACCGTTGATTGGCTATGTTACCACTTTGCTCAGCCCCTCTTATAGCGTTGTTAGTTGCAGGTGAAGATTGAAGTTTGTTCCTTGTTGGAACATGGAGATGTTGTTCCTTGTTGGAACATGTTTTACTCGTTGGGATATCACTATATGTCTTATTTAATTAATGCATCTATATACTTGGTAAAGGGTGGAAGGCTCGGCCTTATGCCTGGTGTTTTGTTCCACTCTTGCCGCCCTAGTTTCCGTCATATCGGTGTTATGTTCCCGGATTTTGCGTCCCTTACGCAGTTGGGCTATAATGGGAACCACTTGACAGTTCGCCTTAAGTAAAGCTTTTCCAGCAATGCCCGATATTGGTTTTACCATTCGCGACCTAGCCTTTTTCTTTCCCTTGAGTCGGCCGGCTCAAGGGTCATCATTATTTTACCCCCCCCCCCCCCCCCCCCCCCCCCCCCCCC